>NC_037296.2:7541236-7841236 GCF_000002775.5 Populus trichocarpa
TGAGGAATGTCGTACCAACAAATGAAAACACAAGGATCCAACGAGCTTGGAGGGTGAATACCATAGATTCTTAATCTGTTAGTTAGCTGGTTGTATTGGTTTCCCTAACGAATCTAGTGAGGTTTCAGTTTTACGGTCGGTGGCTAGCCTGTAGCCATCTGTTGTTTTATGTTTCTGTTATCATTGTAAATCTGGGGTATGCCCCTTATAATGTTTGTATCTTCTTCTTTTAATACATACGTCAACTTACCAAAAAAAAAGAATCTACCTTTAATGACACATTTCCACAGAGTAAATGATCATACCCACTATCTATGACAACTATTGGACAAGGTTGATTAACCTCATCATCGTTATAACATGGTATTGAACCTTCACAAGTGATGCAAACCTCGTGATCACGTGGTCACGCAACCCACAATCACGATTGAGATCTGATCCCAGAAAGTCGTGATAGGTCTGATAGGAGTGTGATGCAATGGAAACCTACCCCAAGGCATCAATACTATTGGATTGAAGTAGAATGACGCCACGAAGCCAGTTAATCTTTGATAAGTCAGATTCAGTTCGTTCAAGAACTAAAGAATGAAAGAATCACTCTCACATGTTAAAACTGAAAAATTCAGATGTAATATTCATCAATGGCTACTGAAATTTAGGTTACATGTGTTTAAATAATTCTGAAAAATTAACCTTAATGGGTATACCCTTGTGGACTCAACTGAACACATACAAAACTTACCCAAAAACCCTAAACTGAAAAGCCCATAACCTGATCCGAACAAGCCTTGAATTTTAGCTGGAAACAAAATATTAATTAAGCTCAAACAAGCCTTGGACAATAGCTAACAAAAATAAAGATAAAGCCCATAAGTCCCAAGTCTTTATCTGCCCAATGATCTTAGAAACCAACATGTCATTAAATACCACCAGCTTTTCTTTCCTTGTATAGCAATAACGAATCCTTGTAAGAAAAAAGATTTTGAAACATTAATGAATATTTGCCACACTTAGAAACTATGTTATAGCTCATTAAAGATCCTTGTAGAACTAGGAGATTTGCAAAACAAGCTGCCACATCCTTGTAGGAAAAGGATCCTTGCCAAATAGGAAGTCCACAAGTCAAAAGGAAGTAAATAGCAAAATTCATACAGCTTGTTCTGACCTATATCGCAAGTCTTTCCAACCTCCAATTCACTTGAACATTTACCCTAACATAGACAAATACCTTTAAAATCTTCTGGAAAATTTTCAGCTCGATCAACGGTTGGATTTAAAGTTATGATCATTAACATAAACTTGGACGATAGGAAATTTTACATTAAAATCCGAATTTGACCTTACTTGGATCGTATCAATAAGGTTTATCTCATAAAATGAAAGATTTTAGAAAATCGACAACACGAGACTCTATTTTAGACATTCCTCCATTAGAACTCTCATCATACATCCTATTAAAGTGCACAAAACATCTAATAACTTTTTTTTACTTGCTGTAGGATCCAACCTTTCATATTTATGGAATGAATTGTGAACATATCCTACTAATCCTTATAGACGTTATCCTTCCAAATTAAGCTTTCCACCATTCTAAAGTTTATAAGAGCTGGAAAAAATAAACTTTGAGGGCATACAATTAAATATATAGGTGACAATCAATAATGCATCCATCTAAAAACTTATTGCGATTCCTCCTTTCTATGACACCATTTTGTTGCTGAGTGTGAGGAATTGTCAATTGCCTGCACATTCTTTTTTTTCTTTTCAGCCTCAACCAATAAAAATTTGAATGGAATAACTCTAATAGATAATATGCCCTCTTAGCCTACTAAAAGGATTTTTGTAAGCTTTTTGTTTACTAAACACGATTCACATATAAGTAGATTTACCGGTACAATCCAGACAATGAAAACACAATCAGATTCGGATTATGACGTAAAATGAACAACTGTCAAGTTTCACGACAACAATTGACATGATCAAAGAGTTGATATCTTATCCCAAGTGCAGGAGTGTCAAAGTAATAAATAACCCGGCAAGACCGGGGTTGAACCACAAGGAGGTGAACTATATAAATTATAAACAACAACAACGATGATGATGATGGTGATGGTGATGATGAGTTAAAGAGGACTTTGAGATGTAAGATTAATGTGAAGATTAAACAATGATAGATAAGTAAAGTATAAACTCTTTATAAATTATCAAGATGATCATATTAATCATCTTATTTACGTAACACCATACTTATAAATTTTATCAGGTATTCATGATGCTAACTTATGTTGACAACAAATTAAATTCCTCTCATAACAACGATGTTGGCCGAACACTATAAAGAATCAAGTATTTGATGTACCAAGTGTTATAACACAAATCTAGATTAACCATTTAACAAGCAAGGTATTAAGAATTAATAAGATAAAAATGATAAGGCATGTTAATAGCAAACTTTCTTGGATATAAACATTAAAGTCCATGTTGAGTTTATATTATATATGTTCTAACACCATTAGTGAAACCTTTTCACCTTGACATAATTAACTTAGCTAGACATTATGAAGAAGAAAAACATAAATAAACAATATAAGAACATAAACATGATATAAGTTAACTAAGTATAGTAAAAGATATGAAAAGCATAAACAAGAGATTAAGGAAAATATAACATGGAATAAAACTTGAACATTATAAAGAAAGAGAGCAAGAGCAAGATCTTGATATGAAGAACCAATATTCCTAAATGAATGGCAAATGCCTCCTTTTATAGGCTAAAATTCAGAACTATTCATTTGGTAATTGATTCTTGATGTAGTGGCCAACTATTGATTTAGTGGACTTGGTGGACAGCAACACTCAAGCATTTTGGCTGGATGAAATGACATTGATGCAATCAGAATTTGCCAAAGTGTTTCTCATGACAGTTGTTGGCAATCATCTTATCTTTCCACCCATAAATTTCAGAGCATTTGGATCATTAGAGCTCGAGATATGGCTAAAATACTAAGTAGTGCTTCTGGTGGACGTAGTGGATAGTCCTCAAGCTCTTGTCTGGATGAAATGTCATTGCTAACATCAGCATTTGAGTAGGTCGTCTTCATGAAAGTTGTTGGAAATTGTCTTATCCTTCCACCCACCAAATTTGACATCATTTTGCCTTTTAGAACTCCAGCTATGGGTAAATTTTGGAGCAGTGTTTGGAATGGATTGCAGAACAGATTCTGCCTTCTCTTATATGGCCAAACTTTGAATTTGAAAATGGCAGATTTGGGTCTTCCACTATTCATGAACATTGTAGGCCTATTTCTTAGCTTTCTATCCATATAAATCAAACTGAAATCCAAGATCTACAGCTCCGGATATGACCCAATAACTGAACAGTGTTCCAATTTGAATTGAATCGGTATCTCCTTTCTAAGCTTAGCCTTTTCTTTGTCCTTTCACTTTCAATAGTTAATCACATCAATCAATCCTTTGAATTGTGAGATATGCCTGCATTTAAAATGAGCATTTACCATAAATTAAAGCTATCTTATATTATCAGACTTGTTATTATAAAACATGTTGTAGTTAAGGAGTTATTGATACTTCAAGTGCAAAATGATGATATAAAACCTTGATAAAAATGCACTTTTAAGTACTAATCACACCCCCCAACCAGCTTATTACTAGTCCCTAGTAATCAAAGCGTTAAAATAGAAAAACAATTTGCAAGTTCCACAAAGTAAGGCATTCATCATTCAACTTCCATTAATCTATCCAAGTAAACAAACTCTCATTAAATTTATATATATCTGCTCAATACCTCTTAAACAAAATATTAATAAACCTTTTTTTTTATGTGCTCAAATGTATGAAAACATAGATGATAGGGATTTTATTGGAAGAAAACAATATTCTGTTCTAATGTTTAAGGTTAACTTCCTCGGGTTGGGATGATTATCTTTTTTTTTCTTTTTTTTTATATCTATATATACATATAACTTAAAACATAATGCATCTTTAACCCATGTAACGAGCTTTAGGCTAATGACTCCCAGACGAGTTGGTCTTAGGGCATTAGGTGTTGAGACACCCCTTCGAGCTTAGTAACTCGGTTTGCAGATACTGATATGTAGATAGTGCAATGTTTAATTCCCTTAAGCTTTTCTCCTTAACCCATGTAACAAGCGTTGGGCCAATATCTCCCAAGTCAGTTGACTTTAGGGTATTAGGTGTTAAAACACCCCTTCGAGCTTAATTGCTTAGATGGCTACGAAACCAAACTTATCTACGTTTTTATTATTATTATTATTGTTTTGTTTTGTTTTTTCTTGCAAATTATATACTATCCCTTTCCCTTAGTTGTTACCTTTAACAAAAGAATATAAATAATTTAATAATCCAATGTGCGACCCACAATCATATGTGTGAAAATAAAGGTTTAAGAAGACTTCTTAAATTAGTATATAAGCAGAATCAATTGATAATAATGCGAGAGTTTGTAAACCTGAATATTTCAAGAAGTATTATGATAGACCTTATTAAGAATGTTTACTAAGATGCGTCTCAAGAGTCACTTTAACAAAAGAACTCCTTGACTTTGTCATCTTAGTAACAATAGTTTTGCAAATAGAAAACACAGTTAGTTAATTTTTTTTTTAAGTATCAACTACTACCCTTTCCCCCCAACCAAAACGAGACATTGTCCTCAATGTTCTAAGGTAGAAAGATAGAGTATAGAAGACATCACCTGAAACAACGAACACTGACAAACCTGAAACACACTTAAACAAATATAAGAAATAACAAAACAAAATAGTATGCTATTAAGAAAACCAAAAGACACAAGGTTTCACAAACAAAGGCTCAAATCCAATCTAAGTTTTTTACGGCTTTCTTTAGTTGACCAATTTATACGACTCATAGAGGGATCAATTACAGGGATGAAAGATTGTAGTTTATGGTGAATGTGCAGTTGAGCCCAAGAAGAAATATGAAAGATCTCTTCCAATGTGCCCAAACCACCTGGTAAGGCAATGAAGGCATCATCGTGTTTAAACATTGTATTCAGTCGTTCAGATATTGTGGAGACCTGTAGTTCCTCTCCAATTGTTTTTCCAAGGAGGTCCTTTTTTGCTAAAGCTCTAGGGACGGCCCCCAAAACTTGACTGCCTCCTAAAAATGCAGCTATTGACACACCCCCCATTAACCCAAGGCTGCCTCCCCCATACACTAAATGAATCTTTCTCTCAGCTAATACCTGACCAAGATGATTTGCTGATTCTAAAAAATCTTTTTCTTTCCCAAGACTGGATCCACCGAAAACACAAATATTTCTTATTTGAGGACTTGAGGAACCTGCCATTTCTACACACTTTGATATCTGTTGAATGTGTGGGTTAAGTAGAAATGAAGGGAAGGAAGAGAAGATGTTATAGATGAGAAATTGAAAATGTAATCATACCACCTATATGTAGGCCAGCTGGAGTCTCTCTCTCTCTTATTTTATTTATTTTATTTTTTTATATAACATGTGTATGTACAAGCAGTTGTGATTGTGGCTCACATCTTCCCTTGGTTTTACATCCAAGAACGGCTTAAACGCCTCTTACGGGTCGGGGATAGGCTTCCCATCCAATTTTCTTAAAAACTGGCAAACATCGTCTTTTTTAGTCAGATTCCCAAGACTATGTCGAGCATGTTCTTTATGAAATTGTGGCCATAAATCATGAATTGCACGATGCACATCTCCACTAGGGTGCGTCTCAAGAGTCAATATAAGATTATCTAAAGACCCCTTACTCAGGCCATCCTTAATGAATTTTATTTTATATTCACGGTTTACAGATACCATTCCTAAAGAATGACATTTTGCAATACAAGTCCATCTAGCACATCTGTGATAGACTTTCAGTCGTTTTGCACGACGTTTCTTTGCAAAACTGCTTTTACCTGTTCCAGGCATGTATGAAATGAAAGAATTGGAGGACTCACCTGATAATCGGACCTTTGCTTCAATTAGCCAGCGAATATCTTCAGGAATTCCATGGTTCATTAACAATCTCAACCTTTTACACCTAGCACGGTAAATTTTTGTAATTGCATTCTGAGGCAGAGCGGGAAAATACTTTTTAATTTTTCAAGAGTGGTGTCCATTTTTTTTAGATGAGAAATGGAAAAGAGGGAGAAAGAGCAAAGAATTGCACAAATATATACACAGATATCATTTATCATGGGAAACTGAAAGAACCGACTTAAGAGTCACGGAGTACCGTTATCCGCCATTTGACCGGGGTGAGAGAAACTAGTAAACAAAGGTCACATCAAAAAGAAACACAAAAAAAATGTGAGAAAAAGAATCAATCTTTATATACGGGAGTACCCAATTCAATAGAGTCATTTTCAATTGAAAAATTGTCAAAGCAAACTTTCAAACGATGTCCATTTACCTTGAAAACATTACCATTCTTTGGATTCTCGATATCACAGGCCATATGGATACACATGTTTCACAATAAAAGGACCGCTCCATCTTGATCTTAGTTTTCCAGGAAATAAGAGGAGTCGAGAATTATACAGCAAGACTTTTTGACCAACATTGAATGTTTTCTTAGTATTTTCTAGTCATGAAACTCTTTGATTCTTTCTTTATGAATTCTTGAATTTTCATATGCATCATTTCTTATTTCCTCAAGCTCATTTATTTGTAATTTTTGCAGCTGACTAGCATCATCAAGGTTTGAATTGAAAGTTTTAATAGCCCAATAAGCTTTATGTTCAAGTTCCACAGGCAAGTGACAAGGTTTTCCATAGACTAGTCAATAAGGTGACATACCTAATATGTTTTATAAGTAGTTCGATAAGCCCAAAGTGCATCATTAAGTCTTAAATACCAGTCTTTCCTATTAGGGTTCACTGTTTTCTCCAAGATCTGTTTGATCTCCCTATTAGCAAGTTCTACTTGTCCACTTGTCTGAGGGTGATAAGGGGTGGCAACTTTGTATGTGATTCCATATTTCTTCATTAAAGACTCAAATGACTTGTTGCAGAAATGTGTTCTACCATCCCTTATCATGGCTCGAGGGATTCCAAATCGACTCAAAATATTTTCTTTCAAAAACTTTATCACTGTTTTGTGATCATTGTTTTGAATTGGAATTGCCTCTATCCATTTTGAAACATAATCTACTGCGACTAATATGTACTAGAAACCAAATGATGGAGGAAATGAACCCATGAAATCTATACCCCAACAGTCAAACATCTCAATGACAAGAATAGGATTTAAAGGCATCATGTGACGTTTTGAAATAGATCCCAACTTATGACAATTTTCACAAGTCTTGCAGAATGCATGTGAGTCCTTAAACATGGTGGGCCAGTAAAATCCACTCCGTAAGATTTTGCAGTTGTCTTTCTTGATGAGAAATGACCCCCACATGCCTCAGAATGACAAAATTTAATGACACTACTTACCTCATTGTCAGGAATACATCTTTGAAATATTTGATCAGGACAATATTTGAATAAATAAGGGTCATCCCAATAAAAGTTCTTCACTTCGTTCAAGAAATTTCTTTTGTCTATCTTGACAAAATGATCTGCGACAACATTTTCGGTGCATTTCTTGTCTTTGATTGTGATATCAAATTCTTGAAGTAACAAAATCCATCGTACCAATCTAGCCTTAGAATCCTTTTTTGAAAGAAGATATTTCAAAGCTGCATGATCACTAAAAACAATAACATGTGAGCCAACAAGATAAGATCTGAATTTGTCACATGCAAATACTACTGCAAGTAATTCCTTTTCAGTGGTAGTGTAATTCATTTGAGCACTATTTAAAGTTTTACTTGCATAGTAAATCACATAGGGTTTCTTATCTTTTCTTTGTCCTAAGACAACAGCACCTACAACATAATCACTAGCATCACACATTATTTCAAAAGGTAATGACCAATCAGGAGGTTGAATGACAGGAGCAGAAGTAAACAAGTTTTTAAGTTTAACAAAGGCTTCTTCACAATGTTCAGTCCATTCAAAAACAGTATCCTTTGTTAGAAGGTTACACAATGGCATGTTCTAAAATCTTTGATGAACCTTCTATAAAAACCAGCATGTTCTAAGAATGATCTAACACATCTTTAACAGATTTTGGTGTTGGCAAGTTGGCAATTAACTCGATTTTAGATTTGTCAACCTCAATTCCTTTCGATGAAACAATGTGACCAAGTACAATGCCGTTTGTTACCATAAAATGACATTTTTCCCAATTCAGCACAAAATTCTTCTCTTCACACCTGCTCAAAACCTTTTCTAAGTTAGGTAAACAATCATCAAATGAATCGCCAAAAACAGAAAAATCATCCATAAAAATTTCAAGAAAACGTTCAACCATATCACTGAATATGCTAAGCATGCATCTTTGAACGTGGCTGGTGCATTACATAATCCAAAAGGCATCCTTCGACATGCAAAAGTACCAAATGGACATGTGAAAGTAGTCTTCTCTTGATCTTCCAATGCAATTTCAATTTGGTTGTAACCTGAATAGCCATCTAAGAAACAATAAAATTCATGACCTGCAACTCTTTCTAGGATTTGATCCATGAAAGGTAGAGGGAAATGATCTTTTCTAGTCATTGAATTAAGTTTTCTATAGTCAATGCACATGCCCCAACCAGTAATAGTCCTAGTTGGAATTAACTCATTTTTCTCATGTGTTATCACAGTGACTCCAGACTTCTTGGGTAGGACTTACCCATTTGCTGTCAGAAATAGAATAAATGATTCCATTATCTAGAAGCTTAATGACTTCATTCCTCACTACTTCTTTCATATTAGGATTAAGCCTTCGTTGCATTTCTCTAGAGGGTTTAGCATTTTCCTCCAAATAAATCCTGTGTGTGCACATCAAAGGACTAATTCCTTTTATGTCAGCTATGGTCCATCCTAATGCATATTTGTGCATTTTCAGAGTTTGTAATAACTTACCTTCTTGATGTGCATTAAGTTTGGAAGAGATTACTACCGGAAAAGTTTCATTTTCTCCCAAAAATGAGTATTTGAGATTGAATGGTAACGGCTTCAAATCAGGTTTTGGTGGTTGAACACTTGAAGGTATAGACTCACTTGATCGTGGTGACAATTCTTCAATTTGTAGTCTCCAATTACTTGCCTTTGATTCTTCCTGAAAATAAACCATCTGCAAATTCTCAGATTCATTATACTCAATTTCACTGGAAATAGTTTCAAATTGATCATGAACTAATTTTTCAATAAAGTCCACTTCCTGTAAATCATTATTATCTCCAGGTTGCTTGCAGATGTTAAAAATATTCATCTCCAATGTCCTGTTTCCAAATGATAACTTCATCAGTCCATTCCTACAATTAATCAATGCATTAGAAGTTGCAAGAAACGAATGTCCTAAAATAACAGGAATTGAATTACATGCTTCAACAGGTTGTGTATCCAAGACAATAAAATCCACAGGATAAATGAATTTATCAACTTGTACTAACACATCTTCAACTAGTCCTCTAGGCACTTTTACAGATCTATCAGCAAGTAAAAGAGTTACAAAAGTTGGTTTTAACTCACCTAGATTGAGACTCTAAAAGACTGAATATGGAAGTAAATTCACACTAGCTCCAAGATCAAGTAAAGCTCTTTCAATTTTATGTTCTCCAATAAAGAAAGAAATTGTTGGACAACCATTAAGGTTATTTTAGTCCGTTAGGGTTTATTTTAGTTTGTAGTCAGTATAAATAAAAGCATAATCAGACATATAAGGTTAGACAATTCAGATTACTAAAACTTATAGTTTGCTGCACTTGTTGTGTGTTGGTGGGATAATCTCCCTTCCTTGGTTCTCTAGAGAACTGAAAAAGGACTTATCAAAGAACAACTCACTTCGTGGTGTCATCCTTATACTTCTCATTCGCGAATCAAAATTCGTTGGGTGGGGGTTTCCGTTTCCAATAGTGTTGGTGCCTAGGTATAAGTTATCTTTGTGTCACACTCCTATCAAAACTTGATTTACTTGGCTTTCCGGGAAGTCGTGTCTTTGCATGACAACGTGGTTTGCATCATTTGGTATCAGAGCTTGGCTCCATTAATCAGGTTATATCCTTTTATTTCTTGTATTTTTGTTTTCACCTTCCGCTCAATTTTTCTTTGTGTTGTCTTTGTTCGGGTCTGATCTTGTTTCAAATCAGTTCCGGTCAGATTATCTTCTTTCTACATTATTCTTGATTAGTTGCGTTGAATTGAGTCTTTTGGGATTAAAAAAAAGGGGTGTCATATTATTCTTTATTTCCATAGTTTCTTTTTAGAATAAAAATAAATAAATCAGAAAACAATATTTAGGATAAAGGGGTTTGTTTCGCTTCTGTTTTGCGTACACTTATCAAAGTATATTGTAATTGTGTCAAAATTGATATTCTGGTTATATAGGGTTAAATGGCACAATATATCAATATTCAACTCATTTGGACATCGTTTGGTTTAGGTTCCAAATTCAGGTTTTAAAGGGGTTGATTCGCGTCAGTTTCACGTCCATATATCAATCAATTCGGAATTAAATCAAACTTGATATTCTGGTTTTTTGGTGTGAATTTGCACTAAATATCAAATTTTAGACCATTTGGAAGTTGTTTGGTTTAAGGTCCTTTTTTTGGATCTAAAGGGGTTTCTTACGTTCATCAATTGAAAGTCCATGTAATTTTGGGTTAGTTTTCAGTCCTTAGTGTCTTCTTTTTTTCTTTACTGTCATTAGCTTTTGTTTTTGGTTCTGATATAAAAAAAATTGCAAAGGGGATTTCATGTATTATGCTGAGGTTTTATGGCAAAAGAAGAGGAGGATTCAAAAGGAGAGGTGGTATCAAAGGGAGAGAAATAAAGAGATTAGTGTTCTAAAAAAAGAAACCAAGAGTCTATGCTGTATTCTAGGAGAGATACAACAAGAACTTGATATGTTAACGGCATTAGTCGATGCCCACCAAGCTTCAGAAAAAGAGGAGCAAAAACGCTGCAATGATGATAGACGAAAGAGAAGGTCTGCTATCTTCATTCAAAGTTGTTGGCGATGATTGTTGGCAATAAAAGAACTCCAAAGGCTTCAAAAAGAGTCTAAAATTGTGTCCCTTATCCCTGTTAATGTTTCGAGGTTGAATAATCTTGAAGAGAGGGAATGATACGATCCGGGCAACGAAAAAACAATCAGATTCGAATTCTGACATAAAATGCACAACTGTCAAGTTTCACGTCAACAGTCATAATTCCCAATTTGACTGTTGGATTAGGCTGACATTTTACGTGGAGTCTCATGTCATGTTTTCCTACGTTGGGTTAAAATTTCAGGTCAATCTGAGTTCGGGAAGGCATCGTAATACAGGTCAACAGAGGATGTACAAATTTTGTTATGTACTTCCTTTTGGCTTGTGAACTTCCTATTTGGCTAGGATTCTTTATCTACAAGGATGTGACAGCTTGTTTTGGAAATCTCCTAGCTCTACAAGGATCTTTAATGAGTTGCAACATAGTTTTCAAGGGTGGCAAGGATTCATAAATGTTTCAGAATTCTTTTCTTATAAGGATTCCTTATTCATCCTAGCTACGACAAGGAAAGAAGACTTCAGAATTAATTCTACCTTCAGATTAGATTTCCTAGTCTATTTGAAACTTCTTAAGGGTGACAAATCTGATTCTAGCATATCTAGGATAGTAATTTTTGGATTTATTTATTTATTTTCTTCTTAGTCTTTAGGTTATTATTACCTATTTGGGTCAATTGTAAGTGGGCCTCATATAAGTCCACCTAAAGGGGGGTCCATTAGAATTTATTTTACTTTGGAGTCAGTATAAATAAGGGCATAACTAGACATGTAAGGTTAGACAATTCAGATTAATAAAAGTTCTTGTTTGCCGCACTTGTTGTGTGTTGGTGGGATAATCTCTCTTTCTTGGTTCTGTAACGAACTGAAAAAGAACTTATCGAAGAACAACTGCTTCGTGGTGTCATCCTTATACTTCTCGTTCGCGAATCAATATTTGTTGGGTGGGGGTTTTCGTTTCCAATAGTGCTGGTGTCTCGATACAATTATCTTTGTATCACTCCTATCAAAACCTGATTTACTTGG
The DNA here is from genome assembly GCF_000002775.5 of Populus trichocarpa. Taxonomy (NCBI): domain Eukaryota; kingdom Viridiplantae; phylum Streptophyta; class Magnoliopsida; order Malpighiales; family Salicaceae; genus Populus; species Populus trichocarpa. Next base: position 7,553,362 of record NC_037296.2, read on the forward strand.
CTTTTCGGGATTTGATATCTTTGCGTGTGGGTTGCGTGACCACGTGATCACGAGGTTTGCATCATTTGGTATCAGAGCTTGGCTTCCATTAATCAGGTTATATCCTTTTATTTCTTGTATTTTTGTTTTTACCTTCCGCGTCAATTTTTCTTTGTGTTGTCTTTGTTCGTGTCTGATCTTGTTTCAAATCAGTTCCGGTCAGATTGTCTTCTTCCTATGTTATTCTTGATTAGTTGCGTTGAATTGAGTCTTTTGAAAAAAAGGGTGTCATAAAAAAGTAAAATAAAGGGGTTTGTTTCCCTTCTGTTTTACGTCCATTTATAAAACCATATTGTAATTATGTTAAAATTGATATTCTGGTTATTTAGGGTGAAATGGCATAATATATCAATTTTCAACTCATTTGGACATCTTTTGGTTTAGGTTTCAAATTCAGGTTTTAAAGGGGCTGATTCGTGTCAGTTTGGCGTCTATATATCAAATCAATTCGAAATTAAATCAAACTTAATTTTCTGGTTTAGTGGCGTGAATTCTCTAAATATCAAATTTCAGACCATTTGAAAGTTGTTTGGTTTAAGGTTCTTTTTTTTTAATCTAAAGGGGTTTTTGTTATATTCATCAATTGAAAGTACATGTAATTTTGGGTCAGTTTTCAGTCCTCATTGTGTCTTCTTATTTTCTTTACTGTCATTAGCTTTTGCTTTAGGTTCTGATGTAAAAAAAATGCAAAGGGAGTATTACAATCAAGATTTCATGTATTATGATGAGGTTTATGACAAAAGAAGAGGAGGATTCAAAAGGAGATGTGGTATCAAAGGGAAAAAGAAATAATGAGATTAGTGTTCTTAAAAAGGAAACCAAGAGTCTATGCCGTATTCTAGGGGAGATGGAGCAAGAACTTTATTAGTTAACGACATTAGTCGATGTCCAGCAAGCTTCAGAAAGAGAGGAATAAAAAAGCCGCAAACAAGAACCAAGGAAGGGGAGAGGACCCTACCAACACACACACAAAGTGCAGCAAACTAGAAATTTTATTAATCTGAATTGTCTAACTTACATGTCTAGTTATGCTTTTATTTATATTGACTCTAGATTGAAACAAACCCTAATGGACCCCTTATGTGGACTTATATGATGTCCACTTACAATTAAACACAAATAATATAAATAAACCCTAAACTAAGAAGAAAATAATAATAACAATAATAAATCCGAATTTAATATCCTAAATATGATAGGATCCGATTTCCTGCCCTTTAGAAGTCCCATTGATATGGTCAAGCCTTGTGATACGCTCCAAGCAAGGTCAGATTCGGATTTTGGTGTAAAATTTTCTACATTCCAGTTTTACGCTATTGAGCATAACTTCAAATCCAACCGTTTGATTGATTTGAAACTTTACCAAATGATTCTAAAGGTATTTTTCTATGTTGGGGTAAAGGTTCAGGGAATTGGAGTTCAGAAAGGACTGGCGATAGAGGTCAAAAAATGGTTGTACGTATTTTGTTATTTACTTTCTTTTGACCTATGGACTTTCTATTTGGTAAGGATCCTTTTTCTAAAAGGATGTGGCAGCTTGTTTTGGAAATTTTCTAGTTCCACAAGAATCTTTAATGAGCTAAAACATAATTTTCAAGAGTGGTAACGATTCATTAATGTTTCAGAATCCTTTTCTTATAAGGATTCCTTATTCATGCTAGCTACACAAGAAAAAAAGAGCTGGTGCTATTTAATGACAGATTTGTTATTTTTGTTATTTTCTTTCATGTTTGGGCTTAATTAAAACTTTGTTTTGAGTTAGGATCCAAGGCTTGTTTGGATCAGGTTATGGGCTTTTTAGTTTAGGATTTTTGGGTCAGTTTTGTAAGTGGGTCAATTCAGCCCACAAGAGTAATCCATTAGGGTTAATTTTTCAAGAACTATTTAAACTCATGTAACCAAAATTTTTTGGAGCCATTAATGAATATTACTTCTGAATTCTTCAGTTCTTGCAAGTGAGTTGCATGACCATGTGATCACGAGGTTCACATCATTTCATCTAGTTTTCTGTTTTTTTCCATAAAAAAATACATTGAAATGATATAATTTGACAATATTTGATATTTTCATCATTTAAAAAATTTATAATGATAATGTTTTTTCAATTAAATCAAATAAACAGTACTGGTTAGAAAACAAATAAATTAGTCAAGAAACCAAAGTGGTTGGATTTGATTCATTAATGTAGTGATAGTCACTATTTGATTTTAGAGCTTGCTCTGCCGATTCGATATTGATCCAATCCCATTATCCCATCAGGGGTCATATTCTGGGTGTCGCAACACAATTCCAACTCCTCACGATAATAAACAATACAAGAATGCAAGGGTGGGTATAACCTGACCATGTCACTGTACCAACTTGCTTATAGATATTCTGTCACACTACAATCCCTACACTACACCATTATACAGTGGACTCCTCTCATCTTGTACCGATCTAAAGATAGTAGTAATTATTTTAGTAAGGTCAAGAGCATCCACTAATGAATTAGATCTATGCATTATGTGTGGCACATTAAGAATGGTGATTGATGGTATAGTTGCAACTTTAAGTAAAGAAATGAGCTTTGCCCAACTAATTTCTGATGCAATTATTTTTTTAATTGGGGTTATAAGGACCTATCTGCTTACTCCAAAGTTATGACCATAAATTTTGTAGTATTATATATTAATGATTCGTCAACTACATATAGTTGGTGGACTTAAAAAGTGAATTTTAGGCCGTATTATTCCGTTGCTAGTGTTGATTGATATTTTTACGTACCTAAACATTCTCAAAATCCATTAGCATGCATGAGATACTTGTCTCCGTTATGTTGTGGAATGGATTAAATATTTTTCTGGATATTAAAAATATTTAAGTGTTATTAATACATTTTTTTATAGAAAAAAAATTAAAATTATATAAGAATTGACTTGATATTACTTAGTCGACTTGACAGATCTAAAAACAACCTAAATAACTAAGAAAAATATAGTTTAACTAAAAATATCAAGACATCTTTTTTTAAATATTAAAATAACAACATATTAGATCAACTCAGATCAACTTGAGTTAACTTGTCAAATCTATTACTCAGATCATAAAACCCTGATAACCTTCAATCAATTCTCAATCAACCCAATTTTGAATAATAAAATCAAATAAAAATGGACTAAAAGAATTATCTGAGTCAACTCAGGTTCACTTGTTTCTCGGGTGAGGAGATTGGGATAAAATTTGAAAAAAAATCAAAATATGAGGTGTGAAATCGAAAAAAAATTCTAAAGTTCAATTCTCAATCAACTCAATGTAGAAGAATGAAATTGAAATAAAATAGAAAACAAATCTTAGTCAATCAGGCTAACCCGTAGAACTCATCATAAAACCATCTTAATGTTGAAATATGAAGTTGAGAAAAAACATTTAAAAAATAGAAAAAAAACTCGAGACAATATGGATAACTCGCGACATGAGTCATAAGACCAGAATAACTCCATTGAAAGTAAATCAAAACAAGTTATGTAGTCTAATACCCAATAAACTTAATGTTGGAGGATAAAATTGAAAAAGAAAAGTTGAAAACTAAAAAAAAAGTTCTCATTTTTTTTAGTTTTAAGGACCAAATTATAAAAGGCCTTGGCATTTCACTATAGCAGAAATGTCAAGGCCTTTTAGTATATTTACTAGATAATTGATCGCGGTACGCTGCGGGTCGAATAAAAATTTTTCTGGACATAAAAAATATCCAAGTGTTGTTAATGTGTTTTTTAGTAGAAAAAAATTAAAATTATATAAGGATTTACTTGATATAACCTAGTCGACTTGACAAGTCCAAAGACAACCTGGATGACCAAGAAAAATATAGTTTAACTAAAAAAAATCAAGACATCTTTTTTTAAGTATTGAAATGACAAGATATTAGATTGACTCAAATTAACTCGAGTTATGATACGGTTCAGCCTTGTGATACAACCCAAGCAAGGTCAAAATTGGATTTTGGCAGAAATTTTATACCGTTCAGTTTTACGCTATTGAGTATAACTCCAGAAGATTCCAGAGGCATTGGTCTATGTTAGGGTAAAGTTTCAGGTGAATTAGTGTTCAGGAAGGACTTGTGATATAGGTCAGAACAGGCTATACGAATTTTGTTATTTACTTCTTTTTGACTTGTGGACTTTCTATTTGGCAAGGATCCTTTTCCGGCAAGGATGTGAGAGCTTGTTTTGGGAATTTCCTAGTTCCACAAAGATCTTTAATGAGCTACAATATAATCTCCAAGTTACATAAGGAAAGAAGGGCTAGTGGTATTTAATGACAAATTAGTTATTTTTATTATTTTCTTTCATGTTTGGACTTAATTAATACTTTGTTTTTCAGCTAGGATTCAAGGCTTATTTGGATCAAGTTATGGGCTTTTCAGTTTAAGGTTTTTTGGTCAGTTTTAAATGGACCTCATATAAATCCACATAAGAGGTCCAAGGGTTAATTTTTCAAAAACTATTTAAACTCATTAGGGTTTTTAGGTCAATTTTGTATGTGGGTCAGTTCATCCCACAAGGATAGATCCATTAAGGTTACTTTTAAGAACTATTTAAACACATGTAACCTAAATTTCGATAGGCTTTGATAAAGATTACTTCTGAATTTTTCAGTTTTAACGTGCGAGAGTGATTCTTGCATTCTTCAGTTCTTGAACGAACTGAATCTGACTTATCGAAAATTAACGGGTTTCGTGGTGTCATTCTACTCATTCCAATAATGTTAGTGTCTTGTTTTCATTGTGTCAGACTCCTATTAGACCTATTTCGGCTTTTCATGATCAGATCTCAATCTTGATTGTGGGTTGCGTGACCACGAGGTTCGCATCAGGTTAACTTGACAAATCTGTTACCAAGGTCATGAGACCCTAATAACTTTATAGAAAGCAAATAAAAAAAATTATTCAACTCAATTCTCAATTAACCTAATTTTAAAGGAAAAAAATAATAACCTGAGTCAACCCAGATTAACTTGTTAAACTTGAGTGAGGAGACTAGGATAACTCCATAGAAAGCAAATTGAAAAAAAAATTCTAAAGTCCAATTCATAGTCAACCCAATGATGAAGGATAAAATTGAAACAAAATTTAATTTTAAAACAAAACTCGAGTCAACAAGACTAACCCGTAAAACTCTTGACCTAGGTCATGAGACTATGATAACTTCATAGAAAACAAATCAAGAAATAATTATGATTATGAAGTCTAATTCTCAATCAATCCAATGTTGAAAGCTGAAGTTGAGAAAAAAAAATTAAAAAAAAAGAAAGCAAATTAGGGTTAAATTTAACCCGTAAATCTCGCGACTTGGGTCATAAGACCAGGATAACTCCATAGAAAGCAAATTAAAACAAGTTATGAAGTCTAATACATAATAAACCTAATGTTAGAGGATTAAATTTAAAAAAAAATTGAAAGCTAAAAAAAAATCAATTTTTTTTTATTTTTGAAAACCAAATTGTAAAATGTCTTGTTGTTCATTACTACAGTAAAATGCCAATGTCTTTTAGTGTATTTGCTAGCCTTGGTGCTCGTGCTTCGCTGCGAGGCTAGACTATTTATTTTTGTAAAAAGAACATTAAAAACCGGTCATGATATATGTATAAAAACGCTAATTAGGGTTAAGCCAACATGGGACACTTCGCCAAACCCGCGATCCAGATTATATAATTGGAATATCCTAATAAAAAAAAGAATTATAAACCCCTTTAAAAAATGTGTTAACTTTTTAAATCTGTGACCCGAGTCATTAGACCCTAGACCCAAAGCATCCAATCTAAAAAAACGATGAAGTCTAATTTCCAATAAATTAAATATTAAAAGATAAAATTAAAAGAAAATATTTCAATCATACAAAAGAATTTTAAAAAAAATTACAATTCAAAGAATGAGGATCAAAATCATTATTACTACTAATATTATCATTATTACCATTATCATTATAACCACTATTATTACTTTTATCATTATTAAAATTACTATTATTGTTATTACTATTACTACCATCAGCACCACCACCACCAACACCATTACTACTACTACTACTAACATCAATATTATTATCACAACTATTAATATCATCACTATTATTATTGTTATTGTTACTATCACTAATTATTATTATTATTATTATCATTGTTATGATCATCATCATCATCACCAAAATTATTACTATCATTAATATTATTATTACAACTATTATTATTATCACTATTATTATTACCATTACTATCACTATTAGTAGTGGTAGTAGTATCATTGTTACTACCATTACAACTACTATTACTCTTATTATTATCACTAATTTTTTTTATTATTATTATCAACAATAATATTATTATCTTCATCGTTATTTTTATTATTTTTATCACTACCACAACCAGCATCACGACTATTATTTTTTAATTAGCATCATCATCATTATAATTATTGTTATTAATATTACCATCACTATTATCATCATCATCATAATTGAGAAAATAAAAACCATGAACTTGATTTGAAGAATAGAATTGAAAAGTATAAAAATATCACCACCACCACCACTATTATTATTATTATTGCTAACATTACTATTATTTATTTATTAGCATCATACCACCACCACCACCTCCATTACTATCATTACCACTGAAAAAATAAAAGCCATTAACTTGATTTGAAGGATGGAATTGAAAAATATAAAAATGTTTACAAAAGAACAAGAAAAACAATAAAAAATCAAAAGAAGAGGGACTAAATTGGAATCATTATTATCATTGAAAAAACAAAAACTATAAAGGATAAAATTGAAAGCCATAAAAAGTTTGACAAAAAGGCGAATGACAAAAATAAGAAATTAAAAGTAGAAGAACTAAATCGAAAAAATTATCTATACAAATTAAAAAGCAAGGGTTTAATTGAAAAAAAACCATTAACAAAGGGGAAAATTAAAAAAAATACAGAACTCAAGATTAAAAAGATCGAATTTGAAATACCAATAACAATGAGGACCATAATGTATTTATTAGAATAGGAGAAAGAAATGAAGGGGAAAAAAAGAAAGGGTCATCAGCGTTAAATAATCAACATAGGGACACCACACGCCACTCCAAATGGAAGAGGAGATGACGAGGAATAACATGAGATGATGGACGCTCATTTTTTTAGCACTTGAAGCCAAAATGTGCGGGCGACTCCAATGTGCTGGCGTGTGAACTACATGCGCCAACGCCTTTTCCAATTTAAAAATATTGTTTTAATAGTCAATTACGTAACTACCTTGACCAAACTAAAAATTAACAAAACAAAACCGAGGCTGGCAAACCATAATACCCCTAACCCCAATGAATTGAATTTCTTGAATCAAATAGTACATGCATAATTCTACTATGTATAAAAAACACAAATACCGAAATACCCCTGCCCGAAACACTTTATTGTTTTACACTTAGGGGTATTTTAGTTATTTAACTATTTATAAATATATTAAAACGACTAAAATCCCTTTAAATAAATCCATAATGCTTAAGGTACCGTATGAAAAGACAAAAAAAATACCCTTGGTTTAAAGACAAGCAAATTTTCATGTGAATGAAATAAAAAGTCACCATATTGTAGTGGTGAATAGGAAAATATGAGGAGGCTATAGTGAATCTCCCATCTATTTTAGTATATTTGTTATATTAATTTTGACCGACATGTCTAAGAATACAAGAAAAAAAACAAAAAAACCGTCTAATTATAAAACTCTTCAATTTGTTTTCACATCTTAGCCATGCTACCCCCTCTAAAAAAAAGTTCATTTAAGAAATTATTGAGACCCGTTGACTTTTCACATACATAATTAGAAATGATGGTTTTACACCTTCCTATAAAATTTCAAGTCTTCAACAATCCGAAGATGGGTGGTTGATTAATTAAATAAATTTTCTAATATATATATATATAAATAGTGAAAAGCCAAACGTTTTTTCATCTTGATCCTTGAAATTTTAAAAATATTTAGGATATTTTTTTTATTCCAATTTCATTGTCCAATATTAGGTTTACAAGGTAATGAGCTTCATAATTTATTTTGATTTGTTTTCTATAGAGTTTTCTAATCTTATGACCCAGGTTGCGAGTTTTACGGGTTAATAATGTTAACTTGGGTCTTTTTTTGTCCCTTTTCTAATTAGTTTTTTTTCCTCAATTTTATTTTTTAATATTGAATTGATTGAGAATTGAATTTTATTATTATTTTTTTATTTTCTTTCTATGAGGTTATCATAATCTTATGACCCAAGTAGCGAGTTTTGTTGGTTAGCCATGTTGACTTGGGTTTTTGTTGTCCTTTTTTAATTGAATACTTTTTTTTTCTATTTCAATCTTTAGCATTGGATTGATTGGAAATTTATATTTTGTTTTCTTTTTCTTTCTATGGAGTTATCCTAGTATCATAACCCGGGTTTTATTTTTTCAATTTTATTTTCATTTCAATTCAACAATATTGAGTTGATTTGGAATTGGGCTTTATAATTGTTTTTCTATAAGATTTCTATGGGGTTATCATAGTCTTATGACTCGGGTTGAGGGTTAGGCCGATTGAGTTGTTTTATTTTTCTTGTTATTTTTAGTTGATTATTTTTTCAATTTCATCCTTCAATATTGGGTTGATTAAGAATTAGAATTTATAATTTGTTTAGGTTTACGTTTTATAAGGTTATCCTGGTCTTATGACCCGGGTCACAAGTTTGATTAATTTTTTATGTTATTATTTTAATTTTATCCTTTAATATTGGGTTGATTAGGAATTAAGCTTCATAATTTTTTTTTTCTTTTACGTGGGGTTATCCTTATCTTATGACTCAGGTTTGATATGATAATCAAGGTTGAATCTGCTCATTTTTTAGTTGGATTTTGTTTTCAATTTCATTCTTCAATATTGGGTTGATTGAGAATTGAGTTTAATAAAAAACATTATGTGCTTTCTATAGGGTTATAAATGTTTAATGACCTGAGTAATGATTTTGGCAGGTTAACCCAAGTTGATCTGAGTCTATATAATATATTGTTGTTTCAATATTTAAAAAAACATGTTGTCTTTAAGTCAAACTATATTTTTATCAGTTATTTAAGTTGTTTTAAGACTTGTAAAGTTGATCAGGTTACATCAAATTAATTTCCATATAGCTTAATTTTTTGTTTGCTAAAATACACATTAATAACAATTTGATATTTTTTTTGTGTTCGAAATTTTTTTGATCTGTCTCGCAACATAACACTATGAATAATCTAGTTAACTTTTATATAGACTTGAATTCGGATACATCCACAAATTGTTTATCCATAGAAACTTCAATAACAAAATGAATTTCTAAGTATAACCTTTGTCATGATATTATCATGCTCTTATGTCTAATTGGACGTGCACCATACGATTTGTTTTATCTCTTTTTCCCTAAGAGCAAGAAATAAAACTTAAGAACTATCTCTTAAATGGCATCACAATGTCATAACATATGCTAATTTTAAAACAAACAATGTTTATGGCCCTACCCATGTATGGAGGTAAATCACCATTTACTTATTTTCCCATTCAGTTATGATGACTACGATAAGAATAAACTAATTGGTCTAAGTATTATACTGTTTATTTAATTTTTTTAATCTTTTCATTTTTTTAGTCTCTCAATTTTTGTATCCACTATAATGTTGTGTTTACTTAAGATTAAGCTCTATGATTTGATTCGGTTAACTTGATATGAGATTCTTGCAGTTTCAAAAAATAGGTCAATGATATATTGGCATTAGATTTTGCGAACATGAGTTTTTTTTTGTTTTATAAAGGATTAAAACTCGAGGGGTAATAATTAAAATTGAGAAGAAAATGCATCCCTAGTCTTTGATAGAGAAGAAATAGGCGTGGAAACCAAGAGGATGAAGAGAGAACAAAAAGATACGTAAGAGAAGAAAAATGTGTTGTCAAAGCCATATCTAAGCTCTATCTCCACCACACATCACCTTAGGAAAAAGTCCACACTGAGGCAATTTCAACGGCAAAAAATAAATCATCATATTGTTGGGTTCCAAAATATCATACATGCAGCGGAAACAATAAAACAAAATTATTCAGAAATCCCTAGGATCCCATTAGACAGATCTAGAGTTGTTTAGAGGTTTATTACGTGAAGATCTGATCTTCTTCAACTTTGAATAATTCTTTAAGGGCTGAGTTGTCGCAAACCACAATATCTGATCTTCTTCAGCCTCTAACTGTAACCCACACGAACCACCAATGAGAAATCCCATAAATCTCCATTTAGAAGAGAGGGAATTCTATGCCTAGAGTGTTATCTCTCTATTCTGTGACTTACATAGTTTTTCTATGTAACAAATAACCACTCTACGGAAAAATAAGAGGCATAACTTACTATTTATAGGGAAATCTAAGAAACCCTATAAATTGGGAAAATATCAATTTTCCCCTTAAATAATATCCATATATTATTTAAAGATAATTTTAGAAATTAACTCAATCAAGAGTTCTTACTTGATTTTTTTTAAGTCTAGAAATATAACCCTGTATTAATTATATTCTAGTCCTTAATTTCTAAAATGTATTCTAATGAAGTCACACTTAATTAAATCATCTCAGTTTAATTTCTAACTAATGGTTCTTAATGTGTGTGACCCATTAGTTTTCTAATATGTTAGCCCAAATATAAATTATAATTAATAATTAAATAATTAAATAAATTAAACAATTTAATTTATTATTAATTCAACAATTGATTAATTTATATTTGAAGATCATGTGCATTGTCTAACAACGTGACATGATCCCTCAAATATTAAAAAAATTTATTAGTGATTTGACTTAACATTTCAATGACTAGTTTCTCACTGTAATTATCCTTTTCATCAATAATGTTCTGATTTAATATTAAAGCATGAAGTATGTTTGTCAATCGTTCATGTATCTAATACCATATTGCTCCATGTAGCATTAATGCTTCTGCATGGATAGCAACTTAGTAAGAGGATCTTCTAGATTCTTTTCCGTGGGTACTCGCTCTATATTTACATCTTTCATTTCATTGATTTATCAAATCAAATGGAATTTTTTAAGTACTTGTTTGGATTATTGATGAAACGTTGGTTTCTTTGCTTATGCAATGACTTTATTATTATCACAGTACAATGTAACTGGATCAACAATGCTAGGAACCAACCTAGTTCATTGATGAACTTCTTGATCCAAACAACCTCTTTATTTCCTTAAACATGGAGATGTACTCTTATTCAATTATAGAATCAATTGTGCTCTCTTGTTTGGAATTCTTCTAACTTAGAGCATTACCATTTAGAATCAACACATATATTGACTGATATTCACTATTTTTCCAAGATTTCATTGAAAAACTCTTAATTCAAACAATTTTAAACTTCTAGTTTATCTTCTTCAATGATGGATCCTATAGCCAAGTGTAGGATACCATTTCCATCATATCTCTCTCAATCTGTGTCTTAGAACACATGTATTTGAAGGGAGATGTTCCATGCAAAATAGATAAGAATCCAATCTTGGACTCTTACATGCTATGTTATTTTTGCATCTAGTCTATATGCATGGATTGAGACAGTCTAAGCAATTTTCTAAATCTATCTATATAGATCTTTATATCCAATATATAGGTTGCTTCTCCCAATTTCTTTATGGAGAAACTATTGGACAACAAAAACTTTACTGATTAAAGTAAAGATATGTCGTTTCTAAAAAATAATGTCATTTACATATAATATTAGAAAAAACAATGTGATGGGGTGTTGCCAGCAGCGGCAGTGTCAGACATCTAACGCTGCCCCCCCACGGTAATGCGCGCTCACGTGTGTGTATAACATGAGAGAAAAATCAACTTTTTGAAAAAAAATTATTTATTTCAAAAATAAAATTAATTCGTAATTAACACCAATAACAATGAAAACATGCAATCAAACAACCCTAATTTTTCTAACGAAGGCTCCTCTACAACTTTTAGGTTCCCAAATATTATATACGCAGTGAAAACAATAAAACAAAATTATTCAGAAGTCTCTAAGATCTCATTAGATAGATCTAGAGTTGTTTAGAGATTTATTACCTGAAGATTTAATCTTTTTCAGCTTTGAATAATTCTTTAAGGGTTGGGTTGTCACAAACTACAAGTTGTCCAATTGTTCAGCTTCCAACATTAATCCACATAAACCACCAATGAGAAATCTCATATATCTCTATTTAGGGGAGAGAGATTTCTATGCCTAAAGTGCTATCTTTTTATTCTGTGACTTACGTAGTTTTTATGTCTAACAAACAACCACTCTATACAAAAATAAAAGTCATAGGTTATTATTTATAGAAAAATCTGAAAACCTTATAAATTGGTAAAATATCAATTATAATATAATGAAATCATACTTAATTAAATCATCCCAATTTAGTTTCTGACAAATGGTTCTTAATATGTGACCCATTAAGTTCCCAATATGTTTGCCCAAATATAAATTATAATTATAATTAAATAGAATTAAATAAATTAATTTATTATCAATTTAACAATTAATTAATTTATATTTGAAGATCAAGTATATTGTCTAACAATTGATTAAAACCTTATCCTCTTGTCTTCCAAACTTCACAACATTTACTCCCCCACTACTAGAATCATGATTAGGTAGGAGGTTGAAATTGATGTTGGGGGTATCTTCAAAGGTTATTCATCATGCTTTGAATAACTACAAGAGCTTCCTTTTGAATGCTGAGCACTTATCAATACTGTGTGGTACTCACAGGTTAGATCTGGTTTGTACCAATTTAGGAAGAAAGGATTAGTGATGGAAATGGAAGAGGGGCCACATGACCTATGCTTAACAATTTTGCATACATTTCTCCTAAAGTCATAGGTAGAGGCAGGAGTTGTTCTTGGTTTCTTTGGTAGGCTCTCATTGGATGGTTTTCAGTTCGTTTTTCTGGTGGGTTAGTGGGTTGGTTTACCATAAGAGGCTTAGTAAATGTAATATTGGATATTTGGGAAGATGAGGTTTGATAGCTATGGGTTTGGTAATTCTTTTTACTTTTATACCATTCTTCCACATTGCTCACCTTAATATCATTTCTCCTTCTAGTAATCTTATTCTCGGTATATTTCGATTTTCTACCAGCTTTTATCCCTTGTTTTATTATCTCAACAATAACAACAATATCATAAAAATATTGAGCATAGCTACCCATTAGATGCTGATTATATAAGGACTTGAAAGTATTGACAAATAGAGTCACCATCTCTTTCTCTAACATAGATGGTTATATATGCATTGCCTTGTTTTTCCACCTATGAGTGTACTCCCTTACAATTTCCTTGTTGCTCTTCTCCATCACCATCAAGCTCATCCTGTCTAAAGTGATGTCAATATTGAACTTGTATTCTTTCAAAAAAGCATCATCAAAATCACTCCATTTCTCGACCTTTGTGTTATCCTAGGTCATGTGCCACCTTAACATAGAACCGGTCAAACTATCTTGAAAGAAATGGATGAGCAACTTTTCATCCCGTATAACTTCTGCCATTTTGTTGCAGTAAGACCTCAAGTGCGTATTAGGGCATTCCATTCCTGTATACTTAACAAATTATGGCACCCTAAACTTCTTGGGAACCACTACATATGGCACCAAACATATCTCAGCTCCTCTAACTGGGTTATAGACGTCAAATCCCTTAACAACCCTTAATCTTTCCTTCCATGTAGCTTATTTATATTGATCTTGTTCAAGATGATCAAATAATTCAACCCTCTAGAACCCCTTTATTGTTAGATCTATTATGGCAGGCACTTGAGCATGTGTAATTGGGTGACTCGTCGGAATGCTAGTTGTTCCTTGCAGTCTAATAACAGGATTTGCCCCCAAGTTTTGTGAATCGAGGATAACCAAAGTTATTGGCGGTGATAACAAGGTTTACTACTGGGTGTCCCTTCCCCAGACTGCCCTCGCAGGAATTGCTCGAGTAAGCTAGCCATTTAAGTCATATTATTCTTAATGTCATCCAACTCTTTTTGGTAGTAGATCTAAAGGTGAGCCCTCTCTTCATTTTCCATCCTTTTATGAAGCCTAGTTGATGTGAACTTCGTGATGACATGGTCACGCAACCCACACACAAAGACACCAATTCTCGGAAAGCCAAGTAAATCAGGTTTGATAGGAGTGTGACACAAAGATAACTTGTACCTAGGCACCAGCACTATTGAACACGGAGACCCCCACCCAACAAATATTGATTCGCGAACGAGAAGTATAAGGATGACGCCACGAAGACAGTTGTTCTTCGATAAGTCATTTTTCAGTTCTTTAGAGAACCATGGAAGGGAGATTATCTCACCAACACACACGCAAAGTGCGGCAAACAAGAAGTTTTATTAATCTGAGTTGTCTAACTTACATGTCTGGTTATGCCTTTATTTATACTAACTCTAGACTTAAATAAACCCTAATGGACCCCTCTTAGGTGGACTTATATTAAACCCACTTACAATTGACCCAAATAAGTAATAATAACCCAAAGACTAAGAAGAAAATAATGAAAATAATAAAAATCCGAAAATTACCATCCTAAATATGCTAGAATCAGATTTGTCACCATTAAAAAGTCCCAAATAGACTAGGAAATCTGATCTGAATGTAGAATTTATTCTGAAGTCTTCTTTCCTTTTTGTAGCTAGGATGAATAAGGAATCCTTGTAAGAAAAGGATTCTGAACATTTATGAATCCTTGCCACACATGGAAACTATGTTGCAGCCCATTAAAGATCTTTGGAGAATTAGGAGATTCCCAAAATAAGCTGCCACATCCTTTAAGGAAAAGAATCCTAGCAAAATAGGAAGTCTACAAGTCAAAAGGAAGTAAATAACAAAATTCGTACAGCCTCTGTTGACCCGTGTTTCGAGGCCTTCCCAAACTCTGATTGACCTGAAATGTTAAACCAAGGGAGGACAACATGTCAGGAGACACCACGTAAACTTTCAGCTTGATCCAACGGTCGGATTGAGAATTATAACTGTTGCTGTAAAACTGGATAGGTGCACTTTTTACGTCAAAATCCGAATTTGACCTTGCCTGGATTGTATCATTCCCTCTCTCTTCAAGATGATTCATCCTCGAATCACCAATAAGTTGAATGGACAATTCCTTAGCCTCTTTTTGAAGCCTTTGGAGTTCTTTTCTTGCCAATAATCGTCGCCAACAACTTTGGATGAAAGTAGCAGCCGTTCTATTTCGTATATCATCATTGCAGCGTATTTTCTCCTCTCTTTCTGAAGCTTGCTGGGCATTGACTGATGCCGTTAACACATTAAGTTCTTGCTTCATCTCCCCTAGAATACGGGATAGACTCTTGGATTCTTTTTTTAGAACACTAATCTCTTTATTTCTCTCTATTTGATACCACCTCTCCTTCTGAATCCTCCTTTTCTTTTGCCATAACACCTCATCAAATTACATGAAATCCCTTTGGTTTCTAGGCTGCCAAAAACCTTCCCGGTGGCCTATGATCTCATCCTTAAAACCGCCATCACCAATATCATCAACGTCCTCCTCATAATCAGCCCACCTGCCCTTTCGGCCCCACTGCCATTGTTAGATTTGTTTTGAGCCCTAACTTTTCTCATGTCTTAGGTACATGTTCCAGCCACGTTACCATGCTTTCCCACCTTCTCAAGTCTGTCACACACATTCCCCATCATCAAATTCATTCTTTCCATCATTTTCATCATGGCATGCATTTGGAATTTAAGTTCTACATCGGGAGGGGGTGGTGTGTTGTTTTGCGCTGACATGATAGTACCTGCAAAAATTGGTTAGTGGTAAAAAAAAATCCTCACATCCCTCGTGTTTCGCTCAAACACTCTTAATATCCTCACATGCTCACACCTAGTCTCACCTTCTTGCGGTTCTTACGAAACTGAAACCAACACCAAATAGAACCAACTTGGCAGTGCAATCCAAATATATATATGACTCAAGAAGCAATAAAAACTAGAAAACAAGCAAAACAAAACTGCGATGATAGTCTCGCAAGTAGCAAGCGAGTCTATCCGAAATATGAACGAAACTGAAGACTCGAATAAAAACAGAAACAAAAAATATGCAAAATCATGAAACAACACCCAAATATGTTGGATATGATGAAAATCAACTGCAAGAAATGAAAACTATAGAAAGCAAGCGAATTTCAAAAGTTGACGCAAAACAGACTCGTTTACGACGAGTTAAATTCGAATCTGGAACCTAAAGTAAATGATTTCCAATTGAGTTAAAAATTTCAGATATAGTGCGATATCTGATATACTGACGCAAAAACATTATGAATTAGACCTGATTAGACCCGAATTTTAAACCCCAAGCAAACGATATCCAATTGACCCCAAATTTGATATGTGGTGCGATTAGGACCCCAGTAATTAGAGTATCAAATTTGAGCTAATTCCGAGTTGATTTGATCCAATTTTCTCTTGCTTAGTTTTCTGCGGCAGAATCCAATAAACATCTTTTTGAACAATTTTTTTTTTTGCATTTCTCTTTTCTCTTTTTTTTTGTTTTTGATGCTACTGATATATTTTGAACAATAACATAATGAAATAATAATTTTTTTTATATGCCGCAAATTCAAGGAGAAGAAGAAATTGGATACTAAGGAATTTTTGCGGAATCAACAAGAACTGAAAATTTCAGAAAGATATAACCTGATTAAAGGAGCCAAGCTCTAATACCAAATTATGCGAACCTCATGATCACGTGGTCACGCAACCCACATGCAAAGACACCAATTCCCGGAAAGCCAAGTAAATCAGGTATGATAGGAGTGTGACACAAAGATAACTTGTACCTAGGCACCAGCACTATTGGAAACGGAAACCCCCACCAAACGAATATTTATTAGCGAACGAGAAGTATAAGAATGAGGTCATGAAGACAGTTGTTCTTTGATAAGTTGTTTTTCAGTTCTTTAGAGAACCATGGAAGGGAGATTATCTCACCAACACACACACGCAAAGTGCGGCAAACAAGAAGTTTTATTAATCTGAATTGTCTAACTTACATGTCTGGTTATGCCTTTATTTATACTAACTCTAGACTTAAATAAACCCTAATGGACCCCCCTTAGGTGGACTTATATTAAGCCCACTTACAATTGACCCAAATAAGTAATAATAACCCAAAGACTAAGAAGAAAATAATAAAAATCCGAAAATTACCATCCTAAATATGCTAGAATCAGATTTGTCACCATTAAGAAGTCCCAAATAGACTAGGAAATCTGATCTGAAGGTAGAATTTATTCTGAAGTCTTCTTTCCTTTTTGTAGCTAGGATGAATAAGGAATCCTTATAAGAAAAGGATTCTGAACATTTATGAATCCTTGCCATACATGGAAACTATGTTGCAGCCCATTAAACATCTTTGGAGAATTAGGAGATTCCCAAAATAAGCTGCCACATCCTTTTAGAAAAAGAATCCTAACCAAATAGGAAGTCCACAAGTCAAAAGGAAGTAAATAACAAAATTCGTACAGCCTCTGTTGACCCGTTTTTCGAGGCCTTTCCAAACTCCGATTGACCTAAAATTTTAAATCAAGGTAGGAAAACATGTCAGGAGACACCATGTAAACTTTCAGATTGATCCAACGGTCGGATTGAGAATTATGACTATTGCTGTAAAACTGGATAGGTGCACTTTTTACGTCAAAATCCGAATTTGACCTTGCCTGGATCGTATCACTAGTATTGTAGACTCTGGAAAGGGACCTATATTTCGAATACATGCCATGCACATTCCATAAGTCAAAAATGTAAATACATATGGATATATGATTATGCATGATGAAGTATATTGGATATGGATTAGCTATACCCTGAGCTGATATATGGCCATCAATCCATAATAAACTAGTAGGGCTCCAATCCTTTTTATAGTTGTCAAAACAATTTAATATAAGTCAATGTTTAATAAGAATACACTTATCATAAAGAGATATTGCTAAAAAGGTTGCGTCTAAGCCCTTTTCAATAATACATGATGAAAACTTTTACATTTGAAACTAGTCTACTCATCATCATCGTTTACAAGAAGAAAGGCAAAACCTTTGTTTTCTATGTCCCTAAAAAAACATTAGTCTCAGCTGTCGCAGGGGGCAGACGTCGTCTGGTGACGGCGGAGGCTCTCTCTCGTGTCTCCTAATGTGAGGTGTTGTGTGTTGGGAAGAGTTTTTGGATTTAATCATAAAATTATGATTAATGTTTAGGAGTCGCCACCTAGTATTATGGTCACTAGGAACCTATGGTCTGCGAGAGTCTGGGTAAGGGACTGGTTGTGCAAGGGGAAGACGCATCACCCCCAGTGCACCCTACCTAAGGTAAGCTGCATTGTTGTTTGATTGTTTTTCTAAGTCGGGTTTCTATTCGTTGGTCTTTTCTAAGGCTCAAGGTAGATTTCTCTTCATGAGAGAGTCTCTACCTTATCGGGTTAAATCCTAAACATTCTAAAGTCTGAATATTAGCATCGCATTTATACACCTTGTATCTTTAATACCTGAGTGTGTACTTTATCGTGTAATTTTACACCCCACAAATATTAAAGTCTACATCTGGATCCTAAAAAAAAGATTGGAAAAAGATTTTTGACATGTTGGCCAAATTCTAATGGATAATCATAAATTGGTTACGATATCCATTTTTGATTTTTTTAAACATGAAAAAGATGCAATATATATATATATATATATATATATATATATATATATATATAATGAAAAATATGCTTAGAAAATTTTTAGGATTTGGCTGTATGCAATAAAATATTTTTTTCTTTTGAAAATGTTTTGAAATTTTTTTTTCGAAATATTTCGGAGAAAACCGGGTATTTTAATACCAGATTTGTATTTTATAGTGTAAATATACAACCCGATATTATGCAAAATTGGTAGAAAAATATTTGAGAAAATCACAATTTGTTTTCAAAGAATTTTTGAATTTCTTTGGAATTTTTCGTTTTTTTTATTAAAAAATAGAAATATATAATATAATATTATATATTAATTAAATATTATTAAAACAGGTGGGCCGGGCTGGCCCTGGTAACTGGGCCAAGAGAAACCCAGGAAACGATTGGGCCGATCTCGGTCCAAAACGGTTGGGCCGATCTCGGCCCAACATATTTTCTTTCTCCTTTTCTTTTGGGGCCGGGCCAGACCCAACCAAACATTTAGGCGAGGCCATAACTGGCCCGGCCCAAGTGAGGGATGAATTAATTGCAGAACGTGAACAGTAAGTTCACATTCTGAATGCAACTTTGCAGTTGCAGACTGCGGAGTGAAGTGGGAGATGACCTTGCGGAGGAGAAGAAGCTGCTGTCACTGGTCTGGTGTGAGGTTAGAGGTGGTCTGGGTAGTCTCCCTGAAGCTGGGGGCGGCGTCTGTGGAGGAGTCGGTGCTGCTGCTGCCGATACTAGAGAAGAAAACAAAAATGGTGGTGTTGATTGGCTGCTGCCGCCGTGGAGGAAAAAGGAGGAGCTTTCGGTGGAGAGGGATAAATGTGGTGGAGAGGGTGAAAGATGAGCTGGGGGTAGCATGGCTTGGAGTCGCTGAGAGCACGGTGGAGAGAGAGTGTAGAGAGAGAGACTTGCTGCAGAAAAAACTGGGGAGGAGGCTGGTTTTTTCCGATTTTTGGACGCGATTTTCTCCTCTCTCAGGCCATCAAATCCACCTCTATTTATAGGCGGTGGAAGAGGGCAATCTCTTCTACATAAGGGAAAAATTTCAGCCCTTGATTTTGTTGGGAAGGATCCCAACCGTTGGCTCAAAGTAGGCATGGTGCACTGTCAAATCTGCAGAAAAAGCTGCCTGAGGTGGCCTCTTTGGAGTGGTGCCACGTCCTTTTATGTGCCAGTGAGCCGGTGACAACCATACCCAGACGTAGAGGGATGTCTGGTGATCAGTTTCGTGCACGGTTTGGCAAATTTGGTGGACATTAAGTGCATTAAATGAACCTGCAAAGGAGGTGACTGGACCAGTTTTTCCGGAAAAATAAGGGAGATAATGAATAGTGACCAGACGATGCGTCGTCTGGTCCCTCGTTTTGTTTTTGTTTTTTTTTAACTCAAAACGACACCGTTTTAGGTTTTAAATAGGGATTTCTCCGAAGTTCAAAGCAGTCCTCCAACTTTCACCTTTATACAATTGTACCCTTAATTAACCTAAACTTTTGATTTAATGCAATTACACCCTTGCCGAATTTCAATTGGAACCGTAGATTTACGCGCCTTTTGCACATTAGTCCCTGGTCTCGGATTTTTGTAATTTAACCCCTAATTGACAATTAAACTTTCAATTTCTTCAATTTAGTCCCCGGTTTTTGTCAATTAGGCCCCTATAGTCCGGCGCCTTTTGCAAATTGGTCCCTGGCTGCGAATTTCTTCAATTTAACCCCTAATTGACCCCAAAACTTCAATTTTCTTGCAATTTGACCCCTAATTTCAATCAATTAACTTGGTAAAAATTAAATTTGGTCTCTTAAAATTTCAATATTCTCAATTAAGCCCAAATTAGGCTCCCAAACTTAATTTTTCACCAATTAAGCCCCAAATCAAATTAATTTGACCCATTTAAAGTATAATTAAGTCCTTGCACTTAATTAAATCCTTCAATTGGACCCAAATTAATTTTTAAACATAATTAAAATTTAATTTGGCCCATGATTAAATCAAATTGGTCTATTAAAAATTTAATTATGTCCTTGAACTTAATTTTTATGCAAACTCGTCCAATAATCATTTAATTTGACCTTGAATTTGTATTTTTTTTCCATTTTTGGGCATAATGGGGTACAATTATCCTTGAATCTCCTCCAAAAATTGCAACTTGATTTCCCGGCCTGCTTTCTCCACATTGCCAGCCTTTATTTTATTTTTTGATTTTTATTTTGAAAAAGAGTGAATTTTGGGGAATAACCCAGAATTGGGTTATGACATCAGCCATGCTTTGTTGATATCAATGGACATCCTTTTCAACTTGTCGGGCATTGTGGCAGATTCTTCGGGCATAAATAGAGGCTCAGTCAATCTGCTCATCCATGTTTCTCATCTTCTCCAAGAGGAACATATTATTTCTATTCAATTGATTTTTGTTGGTGTCAATCATCTGGTTGTGGTGCTCGAGCAATCCGTTCTTTTCTTCCAAAGCATTGGCCTTTTCTTTGTCAAGCTTCTCCTCTGGCAAGTTGATCTCATCTCTCATTTTATCCAAATCAATTTAAAGACATCGATAACCTTTCCTTTAGCTTTTGCTTTAGCCAGCTCACTTTCCAGCATCATATACTTCTTGTATAGTCTTTCATTTTGCTTAATCCGACTTTCTAATTTAGGTTGGGTTTTTTTCTTGGCAATCATTGAAATTGGTTTTCAAAGACTTATTGGTTTGCATCCAATGTTTTCCCAATTCTTCTTGCTCTTCCTTAGTTCGGTTTTTAGCTGCCTTTTCTTATTCCAATTGCTTCTCCAAGGACATGATTTTCTTATCCTTTTCCTTCAGTTGTTACTCTACAAACTTTCTCAATTTCTCTTTAGTAAGGAGTTGCTCATCGAGGGATATCCTGAGGGCTTTACTGGTGCTCACCTTTATTTGGAGCTTTTCCAATTGTTTTCTCAATTCTTCCTCATTGCTAATCCTCTTTCTTTTAGTCGATTCAACAGCTTGTGAAGTCTCGGCTTCAAATCTGAGATTCGTGGGGATGGTGACTAGTGATAGATTTCTCCACCTTGGATACTTTTCACTGGTAACTGGATCTCTGAAAACCATTTGATTCTTTCTTGACCAATACCAGAAGCTAGAGTCTTGCTTGATGTTCTCCACAACTTCCAAAATAGATTGATCCTTGAATAACCTAGAGAATTAAGATAACCTAACTGTTCTTGGTAAATGTTGTATGCCCTCAAGTTGCCTCATAACCAAAACGGGTGTGTAATAGAGATATTTGGTCACTCCCATCAGAGGCACCTATCGTCTTTCCCCAAAACTTATCAGGCAACCTGTTGCTATCATCCATAGGGCTTCCCATTTCATTTCTCCTTTCGAGATTTCTTGCGATTTTACTTTCCACTTTTCCTCGCTTAGGTCCTTCCATTCCCTTCTTTAACTATCTCCAATGGTCTTTGACTAAACCACCAGAAGTTGTTAAATACCGACTTCTTGTTTTCTATATGGCTAATCAGTCAGATGTACAACAGCTCCTCATAACATCTCATTGATCCCTTGCTAGCCCTCCTATAATGGTTGAGTGTTAAGATAGCTTCTACTAGTATCGCCATAATGGAATTTATCTAAGTGTTTTCATATGTAACAAAAGCTATAGCCGCCTCTAAACTGATTATTTCAGTGAGGTTTGGAAATAACACCAACCCAAAGATTTCTAAAGCAAATATTATGCCATTTTCTTCAACAAATCTAAAGTCATTCTTTTTCATTTCGAATACCTCTTCGATCATTTTCCATTTTAGGCCAATAGCACTTTCTCCAATATCTTATGGAGATTTGGAACTTTGATCAATTAAGCTTATTCAGTTAGCACTTTGTCGCGCTTTCGGTGGATGTAGACTTTGTATAGATTTTGAGGGAATTCAGTGAGTAAACCATATTCTTCTAAAGTAGGACAACATTCCAAAAAGTGAAGCACCGTACTTGGGGTCCTAAAAATGAATAAAGGCTTTCATTGCTGAATTATACACGAACTCTTTCGTGATTTCCACTATCATCCCATATTTCTTTAAAAAATCATCCTCACGGATGCTTTTCATGTGTGAGATAAGCTTCTTGAAGTCGTTTCTGAAGCAACTCACATTTCTGATGGGTGGCAATTTACTATCATTCAGTCTCAAGTAATCCCTTTTTAACAGCTATAGAGATTCAGAATCCAACTTGTATTCAACAGAGATCATCTCTTTTGGTGGCCATCAGCCCCAAGTCCTGTAATTCAAGATGATTTTTAGGGTTAAGCGTTTCTTAATGCAGCAATGTTTATTTGTGGAACATACAACCTGTAGGCAGCTTCTATATCCTTTTACATAAGACATAAAGGTAGGCACTATCTAGTCTCAAAAGAGTCTCATGTCCTAGTGATTACCCTCATAAAGGTAATATGGGGGCTCAATAGGTAGTGTGATGGTATGTATACTAACCACTACCAGTCCAAACACTTAGCAAAGAGTCGAATGGTTTTATGAACTTAAATCCTGACTGATAGTCATAGGGTAAGTCGCTACTCCCATATCTAACATGAAGCTTCCATGTGTGTGCATTCCGAAGCAATGCATTCAACCATACCCAACATACATGCATGAGCAAGATAAAATATACGAAAGCATAAATAAGGAAAAAAAAAGCCAAATGCAAATATTTAAACACATCAAATCAAATAAACCACATAAAGCCTAATCCAAAACTATCAAAAATAGAAAATCCCCAATGGAGTCACCATCTTGTATGGCTACTATTCATATCAAAATGTTGACCATTAATTCTTAGAAAAAAAATATTTTGTTTTTAAAATATTGGTCAAGTTCTCATAGATTCAATAAACTGATTATTAAATCCAAAAAATATATGCAAAGATATTTTTTGAATTTTTGTGTATAAAAAAAAAAACTAAATCATACCATGTATTCTATATATATATTTGAAGCCAAAATAAAACATATTTTTTGTATTTTTTGAAATGAGAAACTTCTTAGAAATTTTGGAAATTTCTGACATTTCAACGGAAAGCATGTATTTTAATATGAGGTCAGCATCTTAAAGTATAAGTTTACAACCTTTATATTAAATAAAAATGCTGAAAAAACATGCGAAGGACCCATAAATAATTTTAGATTAGTCCTTGAAAGTTTTAGAATTTTTTGGGGCATATTTGGCAAAAACTCATTTTTATTCAAAACAAAACTGTCAAAACAAGCTTAAGGGTGTGTTTGTCAAATATGTCATTAAGCCTAAATTCCTTTTATTAAAAAAATAGCAAACCAAACAAAGCCTTAGCCATTGACCTGATTGGGTTGACCTGAAATTTTTTGTTCGACCATAAACAATCCAAAACAAATCCAAGGCTAAAAAAACATATTAACCACAATAAAAACACAAAATACTTAAAAAATCTTGAGCAAAACAAATCAAACATACAAAACAAAAAAAACACAGAACACGAACAACATGAAGAACATTTACAACAAACCCAACCACATGACTCTCAAACTAGACAACATATGGACAAACCAAGAACACAATAATCTAGCATCCATTCACTTTGATTATCACTTAAAAATTATGATTTTGTTAAAAAGAGTTTCAATTCAAAACCAAAACCCTAAGATTAAAACCCCTAAAAAAACATGTTATTCATGCAAACAAAACCTAGATTATTTTCCAAGAACACAAAGAACATTGCCCAGAAACCTAACAAAAAACTAGTCATTGCCTAGCACTACCATGCCCTTGAAATGGGCATTTTAGGCCTTTAAACACATTGCTTTTAATCTTCACAACCTACATTGTTTTTGGTAATCGTGGGTGTCCGAGCCACCTTACGCGCTCCTCAACTAATCCCCCAAGACCCTGAAATTAACGATAAGGTAAGCCTCTAGTGACCCTGAGGTTTGTGGAACTCGAACTGGTGGCCTCTATGGAGCAAACGTAGGGCTTGATCAGTTGAGTCAGGGTTAAGAACCTATATTGTTAATATTATGCATAGTTGAATCAAAAGAATAAACAAAAAATATCAAATTATCACAAACATGCATTAAATTTCAATTTCATAACTGCAACCCCAATGACAACCAACAAAAACATTAAATTTCAATTCAAAATTGACTCTTTGAACATAGAATTTCCCCATGTTTTTCCTCTCGTTTTTTTCTCCTTTGATTTCCAGGGGTATTTATAGGGTTTTTTGGTGGATTACCTCAAATATTGATCAATGCTTAGCTCTTTGATAAGAATAAGAGGGTTTTGGACAAAAGTTAATAGCTAGAAGCTCTAGTGCTAGGCTGATTTTGCCATGGTGGTTTTGGTTTTAGGGGTATATGGTGGTTTTGCTAGACTTGGAGGGCAAAGAGCTATTTCTAACCTTTTAATCTTGAGATGGAGGTTTTAAAGCCATTTATAATGACCTTTCAAGAAGCTTTAAATGTGAACACTTCAAAAAATGGGTGGTTTTTGAAAAATAGGTGTCATAGTCAAGGTTGACTGGGTTGACCACTTTTGAGGCTTCACTAGAGCAACTTCGATGTAAACATCATCGGAAACTACTTGAAGTTTAATCCAACCTTGCTTAATATAAAGGTTTATAGCTTCACATTCATTCGTTCAAATATGCCAACTCGATAAGCTCATAATCTGAAATTATAGTAATAGCTGATTAGGGAAGATGTTGGAGACTTTTATGAAACAATTAGGATGTGAATGTCCAATTTCATGGAAATAGGGTTGTAAAGAGGATTTCCTTCTTCCATTTATAAAACAATTTGGTGCTATTTGGAGGTCTAGAACCCCATAATTATTTCTTGAAAAGTGTTAACCCGATCATCATTTTCTGCTAGAAGAAGAAGAAAACCAATGGACAACATGTCATTTATGTACTTTCATTAAAATCGAATGACACATCGTTTACTAAAAACTCTAAAAATTAGATCTTTTAATTTTAAATCATTTTTCTTCTAATCGTGGTATATGCACCCTTAATTGATTTGAAATCCTTTTAATCCTTACAATTACACCCCTAGAAATTCTGATTTAAATTCCTTCATTTGAGCACCTTTTACAAACAAGTCCTTGGTTTTCAATTTGTTCAATTTCAGCCTTAATTGACTACCAAAATTTCAATCCCTTTCTATTTGGCCTCTACTTTGGTCGATTTCAACCCCTACAATCACGCATCACTTATAAGTTGGTCTTTGGTCTTTAGAATCTACAATAAAGTCTTTAAATGGCCTCCAAACTTCAATATTTTCATAATTAATTCGATGATTTAACCAACTAAACCTTCCAAAGTCTAATTTCAATCCCCCAAACTTCAATTTCTTCTAATTAACACCTAAATTGACTCCAAAAACTGATTTTCCTTGCAATTAAAATATTTTCAATTAAGGGGCCTTTTTTAGTTAGAATTAAGTTGCAATTTTGCCAATCTTATATATTTTTGTCCTCTAACTTTTCCACTTGTCATCTTGGTCCTCCACCATCAATCTTGGACAATCTTATAGGTTGTTGATGTGGGTGTTGGGGTGGTAAAAAATAGGTAACAACATATATAATTTCATTTTTTTTTTTAGTTTAGATTTTAGCCAGGGTTTGCTTCCTTGGTTCTAATATTTATTACAAGAGTGAATCTAACTCTAGAATAACTTGTTGAAATCCTAGAGACCAAACAAGCTCCAAACTAATAACCACTACCCATAATTTTGCTCTGATCGAAGAACAAAAACCCACATTCATTGCAAAGCTCTAAACCTATGATAAAAGATTGTCTCTAATCAACCTCTTGCTCCTGCAAACCCTGGATTCCCTGAGCTACACCTATCCACATTTAGTTTCATCCACTCCATTGGTGGATATTTTTATCCAACCATATTTCCCTCAGCCTAAAGTCTTGTCTTCACCAAAAACTCTATTATTTCTCCACTTCAAAATATACCATAGTGCCACCCCAAATACGGTTGACCATGGCAATCCCTCCCTTGTACATTCCCTACTTGACAAATTACCTATAATAGACTGTACCAAACTATTGTTGAAGAAATGCCTCCTCTCACTCTGCTTTAGAAAGACATTCCATAAACTCCTAGCTAACGAGCAATTCCTTAGTACATGTAAAGTTATTTTTGTTTCCAAACACAATGGTTACATGCCGAATGACCTGTTAAATGCAATTTTATTCTATTTCATTTGTCATTAAATTGTCGTGCGCTACCAGGCACATGAATGGCTTAAATCAACATCCAAATTGGATCCATATAACAATTTTGACTCATCATAGTCATCTAGTCTCTACAAGCCAAACTAACAGAAAATTCCTCACTTGTAGAGTGATGTCAATACAACGAGTCACACTAGAAAGGGGTGGATAGCTTGCTATTGCTATTGGTAAAACAAATCAGCAAAGGAGTTCTACCTCTATTGAATGTTATTTAAAACCATATCTACAACCATCATGTTACCCTCAGACTTTGGTATATCACATAAAGCATGCTGAAGTAACAAACCAAATATCTCAAACCAATTGTCTTTCCAGAACCAAACCTCCACTCCACTTCTTATGGACCAACCCACACCATCAACAATTTGAGGGCCATACATCATAAATCGCCTTACATAACCGTGAGTCTTTACCTTTAGCCTGAACTTTTGGTAAATGATCTTGAGATTTAATATACTTACCCTGCAGAACCCTTGCCCAAAGGCTAACATTTGTTTGCATAATTCCCCATAGGTTCATGATAAAAGTTGTATTTATAGAGTGCATGCTTCGAAATCCTAACCCTCATTCTATTTTGAGGTTTGTAAAAAGACTTCTACCATCATTATCACCCCATATAAATCTAAGACATATTTTTTCAATCTCGAACCATATAGATTTAGGAATAAAAAAAGATTGCATAAGATATAAAGGGACTGTGACAATAACAGACTTTGCTGATGGATTTCTAGCTAGCCAAATTTTTATGCATCCTCTCGATAATGTAACCGTATCTTCGATTGTTAACTCTTTGATGGAGTAACAGGACTCCGAAATATTAACCAAGATTACTAGTAAGCTCAAAACCACTGATTTTGCTGATGGATATGATTGAAGCAAGGTAATATTTGGATTTTGGCGTAAAATTTCATACTATCCAGTTTTATGCTATAGAGCATAAATCCAAATCCAACCGTTGGATCTAGCTGAACACTTTACTAGAAGATTCTAAAGGTATTTTTTTATGTTGGGGTAAACTTTTAGTTGAATCGGAGTTCCGGAAGGACTTGCGATATAGGTCATAACAGGCTATACAAATTTTGTTATTTACACCATTTTGACTTGTAGACTTTCTATTTGGCGAGGATCCTTTTCCTACAAAAATGTGGCATCTTGTTTTGAGAATCTCTTAGTTCTACAAGGATCTTTAATGGGCAACATAGTTTCCAAGTATGGTGAGGATTTATTAATGCTTGGGACTTATGGGCTTTATCTTTATTTTTGTTAGCAACAGCCCAAGGCTTATTTGGGCTTAATTAATACTTTATTTTCAGTTAGGATCCAACGCTTGTTTGAATCAGGTTATAAGCTTTTCAGTTTAGGGTTTTTGGGTTAGTTTAATAAGTGGGCCAAATCAGTCCACTAGGGTAGATCTATTAGGGTTAATTTTTCAAGAACTATTTAAACTCATCTAACCTAAATTTTGGCAGTCATTGATGAATATCTTCTGAATTTTTTCAATTTTAATTTGTGGGAGTGATTCTTCTATTCTTCAATTCTTGAATGAATTGAATATGACTTATTAAAGATTAACTGGCTTTGTGGCATCATTCTACTTCATTCCATAGTGCTAGTTTTCCATTGTGTCACGCTCATATCAGACCTATCTCGATTTTCTAAGATCAGATCTTAATTTTGATTGTGGGTTGTGTGACCACGTGACCATAAGGTTTGCATCAAATCTTGCTAGAAACACAACTAGAAAATTTTTCCTTTTGGATTTATATGATATTTAATTAATTGACAATCATGATTGGCACCTTGTCATTCATCTAGTAATATTAATACAAACTAAAAACATTTAATTGAATAAACTAAATATAGATTAGTAATGGCGCAATCCAAGTCTATGCTAGCTAGTCCATTCTATTTAAGAAAAATAATCTAGTTCAAATAACATAATCCAAGAGATGGCACTTAATCTCTCTATTTCTCTCTCTCTCTCTCTCTCTCTCAAATAAAACCAATTAAGAAAAAAATTTATAGGGCATCGAGTGTTAATAAACAACCTTGTAATGCTTTATAAAAATGACTAGATCATTTACCCATGCTACGCTGCAGGTTGAGTCAAATTTCTTGAATATAAAAAAATATTCATATGTTGCTAATGTTACTAGTGGAAAAAAACATTTTAACCATATGGGGGTTAACCTAATATGGTCGAGTTGACTTTAAGAGTCTAAAAGCAACATGAACCACCTGTAGAAATATAGTTTGACTAAAAAAGGATGTCAAGATGACATGTTTTTTTTAATATTAATATAACAACATATTGGATTGAATTAGGTCAACTAGGGTTAACATGTCAAATTCACTATTCAGGTTATAAGACTATAATAACCCTATTGAAAGCAAGCCAAAACGAATTATACAGTTTAATTTCTAATCAACCCAATATTAAATGGCGAAGTTGAAAAAAAATCAATAAAAAAAAGAAACTAAAAAGGTTACCCAAATTAACCTGTCAAACTCACTTCCTGAGTCATGGGACTAAGATAACCTCATAAATAACCCCATAAATAGTAAGTCAAAACAAATTATCAAGCTCAATTCCTAATTGACCTTGTCAGACCCAATATTGAATGATGAAATTTGTAAAACTTTTAATTAAAAAAATGACATAGAAATGAGCCAAGTCAACATTGATTAACTCGTTAAGCACTATTCCCGAGTTATAAGACCAAGATACCCTAACAAAATTAAAACAAAACAAATCATGAAGCCTAATTTTAATCAAACACAATATTAAATAATAAAATTAAAAAAAATTAATTAAAAAAAATTGAGTCAACTAGGTTAGCCTGCCAAACCCGTGACCTGAGGCATGATACGGGAACAACACAATAAAAAGCAAATCCAATGTTGAAGGACCCATATCCCGAGTCATAAGACTGAGATAACCTCTTAGAAAGAAAATAAAAAAATGACCCCATTTAACTGGTGTTAAAACTCATGATCTTGGTCATGAAAACAAAATATCCCGATAGAAAACAAATTAAAATAAATTATGAAGCTTAATTCTCAACCGATACAATCTTGAATGATGAAATTAAAAAAAAATCAATTTAAAATAATGACACACAAAAAGCAACCCAAGTCAACTCTGGTTAACCCGTTAAACACTATTTTTGGGTCATGAAGCATGAATAACCTAGTAAAAAGAAAAGAAAACAAATTTAAATGATGAAATAGTGAAAAAAATGGTTAATTAAGAAAAATAAAAAAAAACCTAAATCAACCGGGTTAACCCATTAAACCCGCAATCCGTGTTATGAGATTAGGATAACCTAATAAAAAACAAATATAATACTAAAGGATATTTTTAAAAAAAAATGCATTGATTCAATCCAATATCAAAGGATGAAATTGGAAAAAAAAAGTTAATTAAAAAAAAGTACAAAAATCTCTCATTAATCGGGTTAAATCGCCAAACCCATGATCTTTGTTATAAGAGTGAGAAAATTTAATATTAAAGGATAAAAAAAATATTGAAAAAAAAACAAAAAACAAAGCATTCTTGTCCATTATCAATTAAAAGGTTTGGAGTCGCCACCTAATATTTTGTCACTAAGAACCCTAACTGTCTTAAAGTATGGATAAGAGGATTGGTTATGTATAAGGAGGATGTATCACCCCTAGTACACCCTACATAAGGTAAGGTACATTGTTTATTTGTCTAATTACTAAGACATTATTGTGTTTCTTGTAAGTGTTGGTTTATCTGATGGTTAAAAGTCAGTTCACCTTAATAGAGTGAACCATGACTTTATGAGTCAAGCATAACCATTATATATATATATAATACATTTTTAATCCAGATATTAATAAACCTTCATTTTGTGCTCAATATATCAAAACATAGTTATGGAGCTTTTCATGGAAGAAAACAAATTTTTTTTTTGGTAAGTTGACGTATGTATTAAAAGAAGAAGATACAAACATTATAAGGGGCATACCCCAGATTTACAATGATAACAGAAACATAAAACAACAGATGGCTACAGGCTAGCCACCGACCGTAAAACTGAAACCTCACTAGATTCATTAGGGAAACCAATACAACCAGCTAACTAACAGATTAAGAATCTATGGTATTCACCCTCCAAGCTCGTTGGATCCTTGTGTTTTCATTTGTTGGTACGACATTCCTCATCAAATCAAGCTTATCACGAATGATACATTCGATTTGATTAAGGACCAAATTCGGAGTTCTAGACATTCCACCAAAGATCCTTGCATTCCGTTCTTGCCATACATGATACACTATAGCTGCAAAACCCAGTTTATGAGAAAAATTGATGAAACTCTTGCCATGCCAAGAGACAGTGGCCCATCGAATCCATTCATCCCAGCCTTTTGTCATTCTTGGGATGTCGCATCTGTCACAAACATCCCACCAGATCACTTTAGTATAGGAGCATTTAAAGAACAAGTGGTTGTGATCCTCATTGTTGCAGAGACAGAGTGAGCATCTATTGGGACCATGTATACCAAACCGATGAAGTTTATCTTGAGTTGTGAGTTTCTGTTGGACAGCCATCCATAGAAGAAATGAATGTCTTGGAACAGCATTCTTGAACCACACAATGTCATGCCATTCAACCATCTGACGATGACGTCTTAGTTATTCCCAAGCTACTTTGACCGAGAATCTGTGATTTGGCGAATCCAACCAAACTATCTCATCCTTTTGCCCCATCTTAGGATTAGAATTGGAAGGAATGGCTTCAATAATGGGGTGCCAGCCAATAGCCTGGGTGGTAGGAGTTTTCCATTCTGAGTTCTGAATTAGCACATTCACCTTCGCGTTCTTGGCCATACCTGAATCATAGATGAATCTTTCCCCGTAAGAATCCGCGAGTGGGCTGTGAGGATGCCAATTATCAAACCATAGAGAGGTTGTCATTCCATCTCCTATGATGTACTTCATCTTCGGCCATGCTAAGGATCTGAGCTTTAGAATCTTTCCCCAAGCCCAAGAGCAATTATGTGGCGTCTTGATTGTCCAGAAATTCCTACCTCGCAACAGATTGGATCTGATCCAAGTAGACCATATTGAGCCATCTGAGTCATTGCATAGGTTCCAAATGTGTTTCAACAAAGCAATCTTGTTCCATTCTGTTATCCTTTTTATTCCTAGCCCCCCCTCCTTTTTTGGAAGGCATACCTGATCCCAAGCCACTTTAGCCCCATTAGTTCTCATATCTGAACCTGACCAAAGAAAGGATTTCATAATTTGCTCCATATTTTTAATTACTTGCCCAGGTAAGAGAAAGAGAGATGTCCCAATAGACCTGTATGGAAAATAAGACTGAATTAATCAGTTGTACTCGTCCTGCATACGAGAGTGTTCTACAAGTCCAATGTCGAACTTTAGAGGTGATTCGATCCACGAGGCCCTTACAATAACTAGCCTTGAGTCTGGACGAGAGAAGAGGTACTCCCAAATATTTCATAGGGAGCTCCCCCTCTCTAAACCCAAGAATATGAATAATTTGTTCCCTCTCAGCATTTAACACACCGCTGAAGAAGATGTCACTTTTGTTTGGATTTGGATACAGACCTGATAGATCTTGAAACTTTGTGAGCACAGTTCTGATCATACGAATTGAGTTTACATCCCCGTTGCTAAAAATCATCAAGTCATCAGCAAAACAAAGATGAGAAATTTTGTCCTTCTTGCATCTCCAGTGGAACTTGAATTCTTGGTTGGCACTCATCTTGCAGAATAGCCCCGAAAGGATTTCCATACATAGGACAAACAAATATGGGGACAATGGATCCCCTTGTCTCAGCCCTCTTCCCCCTTGAAAGTAACCTGCAAGCTCACCATTGACGTTGATAGAGAATTGACATGATGTAACACAAACCATGATCCAATCAATGACTGTTCTAGGGAAACCCATTTTTATTAACATAGCGTCAACGAAATCCCATCGTACCGAGTCATAAGCCTTCATCAGATCAACTTTCATAGCACAACGAGCAGGTCCCGTAGATTTATGATAGCCTTTCATTAGTTCCTGAGACAAAAGAATGTTATCACTGATTCTCCGTCCTAAGATAAAAGCAGTCTGATATGGACCAACTAAGGATGGCAAAACAACTTTGATTCTCCCAGCTAGAATCTTAGCTGATGCATTTGTACACTGTATTGCAGCAAGATATAGGACTGAAAATCTGTCAACCTTGTAGGATTAGCAACTGTAGGAATAAGGGAAATGGATGTAGCATTCATTTCTTTAAGCATTCTACGAGTCTGAAAGAAGGATCTAACAGCGTTGATTACATCTTCCCCAACTATATGCCACATTCTTTTGAAGAAACCTGCGTTAAAGCCATCCGGACCAGGGGCTTTGTTGTTCTTTCAAACTAAACATAGCATGCTTAATCTCCTCCCTTGTTACATCTTGTGCGAGTACATGCTGTTGCGTTGAAGACAATTTCAAGTTAATTGCCGATTCCATCACTTCCTCGTTCAGAACCCTAGGCATCTGATCAACTCCTAACACACGATGGAAGTATGCAATTACTTCTGATTTGACTGCCTCGTGTCCTTCGACAACCTCTCCATCCTCCCTTGTAAGTGATAGAAGCTTATTTCTATTTTGTCTTCCATTTACTGATTTGTGAAAGTAGCTAGTATTCTGATCCCCCAAGCTAAGCCATTGTATCCTTGCCTTCTGTTTGAAAAAACTCTCTTCAGCCCTGACGGTAGAAGCGTATTTATGAACAGCCTCCCTTTCTCGCATGCACAAAATTGGATTCTCATGCGCTGTATGCAGAGCCTGTTGAGCCTTATCCATTTCGTTTTTTGCATCTTTCACTCTATCTGAAATGTTGGAGAAGTGAGCCATATTGAAAAGTTTCAATTCCTGCTTTAGCTTTCTTAGTTTGCAACACAGCTGATACATTGGACAACCCCCTGAATTCTGATCCCATACCTTTTTCACCAAGGGCATGAACTCGTCATGATCCATCCACATATCGAAGAATCTGAAAGGTTTCTTTATGTTCTGAAAGATACTAAAATGTAGATAGTGTAATGTTTGATTTCTTTAAGCTTTCTCCTCAACCCATGTAACAAGCACTGAGCCAATAGCTCCCAAGTCAGTTGACTTTAGAGTATTAGGTGTTAAAACACCCCTTCGGGCTTAATTGCTTAAGTTAGGGAGCTACGAAACCAAACTTATCTACGTTTTAATTATTTGCAAATTATATATTATCCCTTTCCCTTAGTTTTTACCTTTAAAAAAAGAACATAAATAATATAATAATCCAATGTGCAACCCACAATCATATGTTAAAGTGTGTGTGTGAAAATAAGGGTTTATGAATACTTGGTAAAAAAAAATTATGAACAGAATCGAGTGATAATAATGCGAGTGTTTGTAAACCTGAATATTTCATAAGAATAGTATGATATTAATAAAACAACGACTATTGACAAACTTGAAACACACTTAAACAAATATAAAAAATAACAAAACACAAATATTATGCTATTAATAAAACCAAAAGACACAATTTCTTACAAACTAAGGCTTAAATTGTAGTTGTGATTGTGGCTCACATCTTCCCTTGATATTACGTCCAAGAACGGCTTAATCGTCCTCTATGGGTCGGGGATAGGCTTCCCATCCAGTTTTCTTAAAAATTGACAAACAAGGTCCTTTTTAGTCAGATTCCCAAGACTATGATGAGCATGTCCTTTATGAAAATGGAGCTATAAATCATGAATTGCACGATGCACATCTACACCAGGATACGTCTCAAGAGTCAATAAAAGATTATCGAAAGACTCTCTATGTTTTGAAATAAATCCTACCTTTTGACAATTTTCACAGGTTTTGTAGAATGCATATGTGTCCTTGAACATGGTGGGCCAATAAAATCCAGTTTATAAGATTTTTGCAACTGTATTTTATGACGAGAAATGACCCCCACATGCCTTAGAATGACAAAATTTAATGACACTACTTAACTCATTGTCGGGAATGCTTCTTTGAAATATTTGATCAGGATAATATTTGAATAGGTAAGGGTCATCCCAATAAAAGTTTTTCACTTCGCTCAAAAATTTTTTTTTGTCTTGGGTATTCCAGAGCTGGCAAAAATCCTGAAGCAAGAAAATTATCAATATTAGCAGACCAAGATATTAAAGCAACAGAAAGTAAGATTCATCAGGAAAGTAATCATCAATTGGTGTGATGTCAAATGTGGAATCTATTGTCAATCTTGACAAATGATCCGCGACAACATTTTCGGTGCCTTTTTTGTCCTCAATTTCTTCCTGTTTGAAAGTTTCAAAGATTTCAAAATCGTGATTGACTTCCCTTTGTTTGGTCATGGCATGAGGAAATGGAAGTATTGGTGGGGGAATCAGTCTTTTCTTTGCAATGTTCAGGTTTAAGCCCTTCCTTACCCTCAGAGATCGACTCATCATCTTGCAATGTTCATAAGGTTCAAAAATGAGTTTTTCAATAACCTTACCACTGTGGAGAGTAATGACTGATTGGACTTGATCCATGTATTGGCTTCCGGAGCTGCTTGCACTTGAATTGTATTGACCTTTGGGATTTTGCTGTGGTTGAGATGAGAACTTACCTTTCTCGTGAAAACTGAGAGCTACTGTGAATTTTGCAAGAGTATCTTTAAAATCTGTCATGGTTTGAGCAAGTTGAGTGTTGATTGTCTCTTGCTTTTCAATGAAGGCATGCAATGTTTCCTCAAGATTTCTTCTAGGAGGGGAACATAAGGAGGTGCATATCCATGAGAATTTTGAAAATTATGGTGTGCTTGAAATGGTGGCTATGAAGTTTGTGCATTGTTGTTACTACTCTTCAAACTGAAATTTAGATGATCTCTCCAACTAGGGTTGTACTTTGTGATTATGGATCATAATTTGGCTAATGGAAATTGTTTATAGCACTGGCTTGTTTATGGAGACATTCCTTGAAAGAAGGTAAATTTAGACAGTCATTGGTTGAATATTCATTAGTTTCACATATCTGACACACAATTTCTTGAACAAAGTTTAATTGACCACTCTTTTTCAATTCCAGTGCCTCGACTTTTCTAGCTAAAGATGCAAATTTGGCTTGGAGGTCATGATCTTCTCTAAGGTTGTACAAGCCTCCACTAGATGTATGAGGTTGAGTTTTACCTAATGCCTCACAAGTGCCTGTAGTGTCCTAATTTTGAGCATTTTTAGCTAACAAGTCTAGGTACTCCATTGCTTCATCAGGGTCGTTATCTTCAAAAGTTTCATTGCATATCAATTCCACCATTTGCCTATCTTTAGGTGTTAACCCTTTATAAAAATGTGAAATCAATCTCCATGTTTCAAAACCATGATGAGGACAGGTATTAAGCAAATCGGACAGGTATTAAGCAAATCTTTATACCTATCCCAACATTGCTAAAATATTTCTCCTGGCTTTTGAGTGAATGTAGTGATTTGTCTTTTGAAAGAGTTTGTTCTATGAGATGGAAAAAACTTCTTTAAAAACTGTTGTTGTATTTCATCCCAAGCACGAATGAATCCTGACCTAAGATTTTGTAACCATGTTTTAGCTTTATCTTTTAAAGAAAAAGAAAAAAGTTTTAATCTGATGGTGTTCATGCTACAATTTAAGTCATTATAAGTGTTACAAACTTCTTCAAATTCTCTCAAATGCAAGTATGGATTTTCTAGATCTAAGCCATGAAAAGTAGGTAAAAGTTGAATAATGTCTGGCTTAAAATTAAAGTGAGATGCATCATGAGGGAAAACTATACATGAGGGTGCACTTGTTCTTGTTAGATTCATGTGGTCTCTATGTGTTCTAACATGATTATTCTCATTATGAAGCGAATAATTATTCTCTTCAACCATGTTTTCTAAAAATAATGAGGATTTCCTAGAAAGTCTTCCACTTAATGTGCGTGAACAAACTCTCATGCAAGTGCAAAAAGAAAGAAAAAGAAGAAACAAAAATTAGAAAGACAACAAAAGTGAAAAGAAAAATAAAATATATAATTTATACAGTAACTTACCTCCCCGACAACAACGCCAAAAACTTGGCACAATCAAAAGATTGATGTCTTATCCCAAGTGTAGGAGTGTCGAAGTAATAAATAACCCGACAAGACCGGGGTCAAACCACAAGAGGTCAACTATATAAATTATAAATAATAAATGAAAAGGAGTCAAAGGAGTCAAAGAGAAATTTTGAGATGTGATATTGATTTGATGACTAATTGTTGAGTGGGTGGCCACCTCTTGACTTGGTGACAACCATTATCTTCTTGTCTGAACAAAACGTCATTGCTAACGTTAGAATTTGAATAGATAGTCCCATTAAAGTTCTGGGAATTTGTCTCAGCTTTCCAACAAAACAATAATGAGCTCATTTGAATTCTAGAACTCGAGATATAGGCTGAACAGTGTCTGGGCTGCAGAACAAATTCTGACTTCTCTTTTGTTGCTACAATTTGAACTTGAAAACGACCGTTTTGAATCTTGGACTCTTCATTAAAGTTTTAGGCCTATGTCTTAGCTTTCCATCCATATAAACCAGACCTAAAGCCATGTTCTACAGCTTTAGTTATGATCCAATAACCGAATGATGTTCCAATTTGAATTGAACCAGCATCTCTTTTTTAAGCTTATCCCTTTCTTTGTCTTTTCACTTTCAATAGTTAAACACATCAATCAATCCTTTAAATTGTGAGATATGCCTGCATTCAAAATGAGCATTTACCATAAATTAAAGATATCTTATATTATCAGACTTGTTATTATAAAACATGCTCAAGTTAGGGAATTTAATGGTACTTTAAGTGGAATATGATGATATAAAACCTTGATAAAAATGCACTTTTAAGTACCAATCAATGCATAATGAACATTCTAAGTAGAAACTTAAAAGACATAATAGAAAAGGAAGGGGTGTGCTCATTAAAATGCACCCTCTCATCAAAGTTAGAGGTATACCTTGTCTAATAAAGCTGCCTATTTTGCTTGAAATTTTTGCTCTTTTTTCTAGTTTAGATTTATAGTATTTCTCCTTCCAATCATGGACTCACAAGCTTTTCCCTCTACCTCCTTCTTTCCACTTCTTATCAATACTTTATGGCATTTCTAGCAAAAAACTTTAGTGGTTGAATTTTCTCTAAGCTTTTTCCCTCCTTTTTTTTCCTCAACAACACCTTTCTTTTATAGGGAAGCCTTAAAACTAAGAGGTTACAAAACCATGATGGTTTTGCATCAATAAGTGGTTTATGGAAGATTCTTCCTCAACCTCACCCCTAACCTCCCTAGAAAGGTGTATTATGTTTTTTTTTGTCATTTTTGTGAGGTTAAACCTATCATAAAAAGGAACCCATGAAGTTTAAATAATCATGGTGGTTTTCTTCTTCAACCCTAACTAATTGAGTGAGCTATTTTGGCGAGATTATCATGATGAATAGGTCATAAACGTTTCATAAATAGTCTTGAATCACGTAGAAGGGATGCATATAAGCCATTAGGAACAAACCTCATTTGATTACAAGGTCTAGAACTCCATATTCATTTATTGGAAGATTGGTCCCCAATCAGCCTACATCTATCAACGTAGGGGAGGTTGACTAAGGATAAGATGTTATCCACGTCATTGAAGCAAATGGGTTGTAAACGTTTGATGAGAGTAACTGATCCTTATAAAGGAAATGTTTCTCAATTGAGTGGTTGATGTTAGAGCCCTTAAGGTGGTTAGAGATGCCACATTTATTCCCCTAAAGATGGCATCATGGTAAGCCTTTTCGACTCAAGTAAAAGACACAATGACCAAACTCCATGTCACTCATTTCTTCAATAAAGTATGAGTGACACATTGTTCATTTAAACCCTAAAAATTAGGGTTCTTAAATAGGATTTTTGAGAAATCTCAGCATATGCATCCTTAATTGATCCTGAAACTTTTAAATTTTAACAATTACACCCTTGGGAATTATAGTTTAAATTCTTTAATTTGAGCGTCTTTTACAACTTAGTCCTTATTTTCCAAATTGATTTTCAAATTTAATTTTCTTCAATCAATTCCTTAAATAAGTCAATTAAACCTATTATAAATTTAATTAACTCTTTAGACTTAATTAATTCTTACAATTTTGGTCATGTTTGGATTTTAACCTTAATTATCTTTCTTTCTTCATCCCATCTCGTCAAAATATCTCAAATTTGGCTATTCTTCCGACATTTTAGTCTATTGTAGCTTGAGGGCTTATCTCTTCATGTCCTGAAAGTTTTTTTGGATTTTAAATTTTTAAATTTTTTGAATTTTAGAATAAAAAAAGAAAAATATGCATTATTTATATAAAAAGAATTTAGGGACCCAAAATTGGGTTATGAAAGTTGCCTCCCTCATTACAATACTTACGATATAAAGGATTTTAAAGGACTTTAGAAAGTAAGTTTGTAAAGAAAAGGAAAATGGTGTTGGGTATTTGACCGTTAGCCCTTGGTTTGAGATCTGGTACCCTACCCTTAGTCTTTCTTTGGGTGACATACCTTTGGTTTGTGATCAGATAACCTACCCGTGGCCTTTGTTCGGGCGACCTACCTGTGGTTCGTGTCGGGTAACTTACCTGTGTGTGTGAAAAACGTTTAGGATTTTTCACGAATGGTTTTTGTTCGGGCAACCTACCCATGGTTTGTGATCGTGTAACCTACCCATGATCTCTATTCGAGCAACCTACATGTGGTTCGTGACGAGCAACCTGCTTGTTGTGTGAAAAATATCTAGGATTTTTCATAAATGATCTCTGTTTGGGTGACCTAACTGTGGTTTGTGATCAGGTAACTTGCTCGTTGTGTGAAAAATATTTATGATTTTTCACGAATGGTCTTTGTTTGGGAGATTGCTCGTGGTTCATGATCAGGTAACCTACCTATGGTTCATGATCCAGTAACCTGCCCATCATGGTTGTTAAAAACGAGTTTTGACTCATAAAATCGCTGATTTTACGAGTCATAAGGCATAAAACGTGTAAAATCGGGTTTAAAACTCGAAAACCGATAAAATCGGTCAAACTTGTATAAAATCGGGTCAACCCGTAAAAAACATGAAAATCGGTCCGATTTCACGATTTTCTGCTGAAATGAAAAACAACTTGTGGACTACCCTTTCTACTTTACCCTTTCCCCTGTCAATGTCTCCATTCCCCTTTTCTGATTTACCCTTTCCCCTTTTCCCCAATCCAAATCTGCAAGAACCCCAAAATCACTAGCGGCCAAGCAGATCAAGAAATAAGACTGAGAAATCAGTTCCACTCTCCACTAACCACCAGCGCCTCTGATTTTACACGTTTCGACTCTCCACTCACCAGAACGTTCTTCGTGAGAAGAAGGTAAGAATTTATAAGGATGCTGTTGTTGCATGAGAATTGTTTCCTTGTTGTTTTGTGTTCTGTGTTTTATTCATGTTCTGTGTTTTATTCAATGCCGGACCAGAGGAGGTTGCTTCTGTGTGGAGGCTGATGAACAGTCAGTGTTGTATAGTGGTCGGGTTTCATGGCTCCAAATTGTTTTTTCAGCTAACAGTTTAGTTTTCTCTTCTTTGAAAGTCATCTTTAGGCAGGACTCTATTTCTGCATGATGCCCATGTTGTTATACTTGGATGTGCTGACCTATCTTCAGCACTGTCTCTTTTCATTCATCATGTTTAGACCAAGCATTTTACAAACCCAGGACACCCATGTTTCTGCTATTTTTAGTGTCGGTTTTTTTTATGTTGGCTCCTTGTGAAAAGCCCTTAGTTTCTTTTGCTTCTACTTAAAAAATTATTCGACATTTTCTCCTCATCTTACTCAGCTACTGTTTTACTGTTGATCTTCGGTTATGTCATGCTTGATTGCTTCTTCACATGTTTCAATTCTTCTTCGCTGCTCACAAATAATTTTTTTTTTAGGCTGATTTATGTGATTCTGCTCATCGTGCTGTTTCAAGAAGCCTATGCCCTATTGTTTAGGATGAGTTGTTTCTTTTCAGTTCTACCTTTTTCTTTGGCGTTGCAAAGAATATCTAAGCTTGCTTAAAATTTGTCATGTTTATTAGCCGCCACTACCGTTACAATCTTTGCTTTAATCTTTTCT
This sequence comes from Populus trichocarpa, assembly GCF_000002775.5. Taxonomy (NCBI): domain Eukaryota; kingdom Viridiplantae; phylum Streptophyta; class Magnoliopsida; order Malpighiales; family Salicaceae; genus Populus; species Populus trichocarpa. The sequence goes on from NC_037296.2 coordinate 7,594,584, forward strand.
GCAAGATGTACCAAATTTATGGATTTGCTCTTCCTTCTGTTTTGACCTAAAACTGTTTGTGCTAATGCTAAGACCCCATATTTGTGCAGGCTTTTATACTTCTTTCTTTGCCTTCCTAAGCTTAGTTTGTTTTAGATTGCCTTAATTTCACTTTTTGAATGCTTAAAACCATTTCATTACGGACATACAATGGAAGTCAGCAATGGAGTGCGGGCACCCGTCTAGTAGCAAAACCTAACCCAAGAATGCAAATCCTATTTATAATATGGGTTTTGAGTTTTCTTTTGTTAATGGGGTCTTTTGGTTATGATTTCTATGGCTAAAGAAGCTTTCTTTTATTAATTAATGGAACTTTCTTTTTTTTTAATGAAAAAATACTTCTTTTATTCAATATGTGCTTATTGTTGCCTAATTTGGTTATAAATTAGGGGTAAATTTACTGAATATTTGTGTAGCCATCTATCTCATGCACATAGTTGTTGCAGGCGTGTTATCGATCTCACTTTGTTTACTAGACTATTGATTTTTAAGCTAGTATTTCTGTTTTTCAAAAAGATCAAGACTTTCCATGGAGGAAGGAGAGGAAAATAGTACCCAGTACCCACAGAGGGACTTCTGAATAGCACCTAATGTATAATTTTGTGCTTTATAAAATGGTCTAGAGAGTATCTGTTGCAATTTTCTGATGTTAGTTTCAGTTTGTTTTTCTGGGATCATGATGAATTGTGGGTAAGTTTCACGTTTTATACCGTGTAGGAGTTGCCGGTTCTAGTAATACTTGTTGGTCAATATGCATTTTTCATATCCTTAATGCTTTGTTTCCGTGTGTGCTATATCTTTCCTAGTTGGAACATAAGGTAAATATGCCAAGATGATTTATGAATGATACTGTCTTGATTTCTCTATGTTCCTATTCTGTCTAATATTTTTATTAATGCATAATTTTATATATTGATTCTTGAACTGCAGGATACATGGCATATAAAAAACCTACCGGTGGCAATAGACTTGACGTGGGATGGCAATATGGTATAGATGTTGAAAAGAATTCAAGAAGAGTTCAGTGCAAGTCTTTTCAGAAATTTATCAGTGGAGGCATTTACCGTTTTAAGCATCATTTGGCTTGCACTTGAAAGGTGTTTGGACATTTTTAGTATTTTTATTTGGATGTTGATAAGAATTCAATGAATTTTTATTTGAATTATGTATTTTAAGGTGTTTGGATATTTGTATTGTTTATTTCACTTTTATTTTAATTATGTTATATTATTATTTACTACTTCACTGGATCTTGCAATTTAGTTAAAATATTTTACTTGCGATTTTATGATTTTTAGTTAAAAAATTTTACTTGCGATTTTACGATCCGAGTTTATATTGTATGTTCCGTGTCGTGTCAAAAAAGCGTTTTTGACAACCTTGCTGCCCATGGTCTATGTTTGGGCAATTTGCCCATGGTAAGTGATCAAGTAACCTACTTGTGGTCTCTATTTGGGAAACATGTACATGGTTTGTGATTCAGTAACCTATTTGTGGTTCATGATAAGGTAACCTGCCCATGGTCTTTGTTCGGGCAATTTGCCTGTGGTAAGTGATCGGATAACCTGCATGTTGTGTGAAAAATATCTAGGATTTTACACAAATAATCTTTGTTCAGGCGACCTGCTCGTGGTTTGTGACCGGGTAACCTGTCGGTTGTGTGAAAAATATCTAGGATTTTTCATAAATGGTCTTTGTTCGAGAGACCTGTCTATGGTTCGTGATTAGGTAACCTATATGTGGTCTCTGTTTGGGCGACTTACATGTGGTTCGTGAATGGGTAACCTCCTTGTTGCTTGAAAAAATCTAGGATTTTTCACGAATAATGGCGTGTTAGATCTTTATATAATGAGCTTTAGCCTCCCTTCTTCTAAGATGATCCAACGTTTTATTTTCTTTGTCCATGCACTTTTAGTTATATTTTATGGTTCACATTTGTTGAACCTTTCTGGCAACTTTTGAGGAAAATTCCTGAAAATATCTTCATGATGTTTGTGTATGCATTTTACCTGATTTGAAAGATATGCCCCCTTTTTGTCAGTTTCTTTATTCCTTTTGATTATTTTGGCTTCTAACTTACTTGAGCCAGTATGTAGGTCTTTGCATGATTTTCACTATGCCTTAGTGATTTTCTTAGAGCTTACGACCTTATAGATTTGAGTAAATCATTCCATGCTTCAAAACCAGTTGTTTAGAAGAGTTCAAAACAAAGTTGCCCTTGCCTTCTTAATTGTCGTGAGAAGAACTTTAGATTTTTTTTGAACTGTCCGTTGTTGTATCCTTCCAAATATGCTTTTGTCAGTGACTTAAGTAAATGATACTTTTCAAAAGCCCCTTTTATCTTGTTGGTTTATTTTGAAATAAACCCTAACTGTAATGGTCATCAAACTTTTGATCTTTTTCTGATTTTGAAAACTCTAATGATTTTGATGTGAGCTTAAAAAAATCTTTAAATTACACAATTCCCCAAGTTTTGAGGATGCCATTTATAGATCCAAGTTGCTTGTTCGCTTGATTCGAAAAAACTTCTTAAGGCACGTAATGCAGGTTGTGGCTTTTGGTTATGAAAGAAAGCGATTCATGGGCTTAAAGAGTGTCAAGGTTTTGTAGACTAATCACTACTTTTTTCTCAACTTATTATGTCTTTGTTTTCTTTTATATTGCTTTTCTTATTCACCCTTTTTTATTGCTTTGGTGAGGAATCCTTATTTTATTTTGACATTTAATTGGTCATTATTTTTTTTCAATTGGGTATGCCCCTCCAACATTTGGATTTCTCAAGCTCTTTGGAATTTTCAAAGCACACCTCATTTTTGAACTTTTGTGTGCCCCCTAGTGTGGGGTTGATCCTATTTAAGATTGAACTTTGACTTTTAGAATTTTTATGCCCTTGCCAGTATAGGATGTGATTCTAGTTATGGTTTTTTATGAAGAAAAACTAATTTAAGCCAAATAGAGACAACAAGAGATATATTTTAGAATGTGAGGGGATAACAAAGATGACATTTTTTTATTTCAAGCAGGAACGATTATAATCAATAAATTTTGTCATCCTCCAATTCTAATGGTTTGGAATTTTTGCAAAAAACTTCGAATTGATGACTAGTGAATCTTACTATACTATATGTGATTATACATGCAACTAAAATGTAACTTAAGATATATGTTGTAGGTGATTTTTGTTGTCACCTCAAGGTGAGAACTGCTTGATGAACAAATGCCAAAATATTATTTTAAACAAACATCATTTCTTTTTTAAAACAAAAGGCCATTTAAGAAAGAGGATTTTTTAAAAAAAACATTTTGAGCCGGTGAGATCATGCAAGGTTGTAAGGAATGTTTATTTGGAAGAAGAGTACACACAAAGAGAATTCTTGGCCAAACCTCATTTTATTGATAAGATCAAATTACACAAAGTATTTGTTTATATAATCTGAATTCACGAGCCTAATTACATCTTCACCATCCATATTAGTTAAATCAATGCCCCTCTCGAGAATGCCTTTCTTTCTTTTTTTTATCATACAAAGGCCTTTCTTAATTTGGCACCTATTTGTTATGATCCTCATTAGGCAATGATAAGATCTTTCTTAACACTAGATCACCTAATCTGAATTATCTTGGTTGAACTTTTCTGTCATGGGTTTTCGCTATTCATTTTTTATACAGTTGGTGATGATAGATCGCTACTAGCCTATTTTCACTAATCATGTTTAACTGCTCGTATTTTATCTTTGCCCCTTCAGCTTCTTCTAAACCACTTTCATTCTATATACCAATGAGTAGAGTGTAACACCAATTGATGTTCTTACTGCTATTCAAGAAGCCATTCATGTCAATCTTTATAAGTGACTACCATCTTTCGGACAATCTTCTTAATGTTTTTTGTTGGCAGCCTCTACAAGTACATTCTTCTTTAGCCTATATGAAAATGGATTCGAGTGCTTGATCTTCCATTTAGCATATAATTTAGCGATTATTTTTCCATTAAAGTTATGAGCATTATCTATTACTACTCTTTCAGGCAGCCCATATCAGCAGATCAACTCTCTCTCAATAAATTTTTTGACAACCTTTTGAGTCACATGTGTGTATGAATAAGCTTTGATCCATTTAGTAAAGTAGCCAATTGTTACTAAGATGAATCTATGTTATTGGCTTTTCGATTAATAGGCCCAATAATATCTATCCCCCATATTACAAATGTCCAAGGTGACATCATGTTGAATAGAGGAACCAGTAGTGCATTGATTTTATCTCCATATACCTGGCACTTATGACACTTCCACATATAATATAATCCCTCTCCATAATGATAAAAACATACCCAGCTCTTTGTATATGTTTGGTCATCATGTGTTTGTTTGCGCGTGTAGCACAAACTCTCTCTCACGTATTTCGTGCAATGCTATTTTTGTTTCCTTATGTATAAAACCAAGTAGCTGGACATGCTGATTATACACGTGGGAATCGAGCTGAATTTGCACAAGACCCTTTGTCACTTCCTAGTGGCCCAATTACAAGACTTAGAGCCAAACATTTCAAGGAAGCAATAAATGGGCTAATCCAAGAGAATTGGGCTGATTCTAAAATGATCAAGATGGGCTCAATTAATAATCAAGGCTTAGTACATGTCATCAAAGCAATTGAAGAGGCTAATTAGCACGCAAAAACATGACTAACATGGTCTGACCATTAAAGGTTATGAATTTGTTGAGTTTCAAAGATATTAAATAGGGGAATGAGCTTGGTCTTAGCTGGTTATGTTAAATACATTGAACTTAGTCATTTAGTTATTTTTGGCTATCTCTAGAAGTCCAAGAGACCTAAATTAACATGGGGACTTGTTGATGCTGATGTTTTTAAAGATGTAGTTATGAAAAGTTATGACTTTTCCTATTCTTTGAGGGTTGTTCCTAGTATGAATTTATTGGGGCATGAGTTTTCAGAAAAATTATTATTATTCTGAGGTCTTGTGTTCCTCTTCATTCTTAAGAGAACCTACTTTTATCAAGTTAATCTTGTGGCGTTCAAACAACCAAACTTATCACCTTGATTCTTCAGAGAATTCTCAGGTTTCTTGGTGTGGCGTTTTCAATATAGTTTGTATGAGTGGTTAGTAATGTTTTTTGGTTTAACTAATGCACCAAGCACATTTATGTGTTTGATTAACCATGTTTTGCATGTATTTATTGGCAGATTTGTAGTTGTGAATTTTGATGATATCTTAATTTATAACAAAAACTTGGAAGAACATTTAATGCATTTGAAATCTGTTTTGGAAATTCTAAGGAAAGAAAAGTTGTTTGCTAACCTCAAGAAGTGCACCTTTTGCACGGATAAGCTTGTGTTTCTTGGTTTTGTTGTTAGTAAGAGAGGAATCGAGGTGGACGAGGAAAAGGTGAAGGCAATCCAAGAGTGGCCAATGCCTACAACAATCAGCAGCAAAGTGAGGAGTTTCCACGATATAGCTAGCTTTTATAGACAGTTTGTGCATGATTTTAGTAGCTTAGCTGCCCCTCTTACTGACGTCATCAAGAAAAATGTGTCATTTAAGTGGGGGAAAGAATAAGGAAAGGCATTTAATTTGATCAAAGAAAAGTTAACTAATGTACCTTTGCTTGTTTTACCTAACTTTGCTAAAACTTTTGAAATTGAGTGTGATGCCTCATGAATAGGTATTGTAGCTATTTTGATGCAAGAAGGTCATCCAATTGCTTATTTCAGTGAAAAGTTGAGTGGGGCAGCCCTAAGTTACCCCACTTATGATAAGGAGATGTATGCTAGTAGGGGCTTTGGAAAATTGGCAGCACTATCTATGGCCAAAGGAATTTGTGATTCATACAGATCATGAATCTTTGAAGCATTTGAAAGGACAACAAAGGTTGAACAAACACCATGCCAAGTGGTTGGCATTCATTGAAACATTTCCTTATGTGATCAGATACAAGCAAGGTAAGGAAAATGTGGTGGTTAATGCCTTGTCCCGAAGGTATGCGTTACTTTCCATTTTAGATACAAAATTGCTTGGCTTTGAATACATTAAGGATTTGTATGCACGAGATTCTGATTTTGGTGATGTGTTCAATGCATGTGAAAAAGTGGCGTTTGGTAATTCTATAGGCATGATGGATTTTTGTTTCAGGAAAATAAATTATATGCCTATGTGTTCTTTACGTGAATTGCTTGAGAGAGAAGCTCATGGTGGTGGTTTGATGGGTCATTTTGGTGTAGCTAAGACTTTAGAAATTTTGTATGATCATTTATTTTTTGCCTCATATGAAACGTGATGTGGAAAGAATCTGTGAGAAGTGTATTACGTGTAAACAAGCTAAGTCTAAGTTGAAACCCTATGGTTTGTACACCCTTTTGCCAATACCTAGTGAACATTGAACTGATATTTCTATGGATTTTGTTTTAGGTTTACCCAAGACTAAAAGGAGGAGAGATTCAGTTTTTGTGATGGTAGATAGATTTTCCAAGATGACACACATATAGCTGTCTAGTTGCATGTCATAAAATCGATGATGCATCACATATAGCTTATTTGTTCTTCAAAGAAATTGTTAGGTTACAATGCGTGTCTAGGACCATTGTTTCTTATAGGGATGCAAAGTTTTGGAGTTACTTTTAGAAGACTTTGTGGGGAAAGTTGGGAACCAAGTTGTTGTTTTCTACTACTTGTCATCCCACAAACGGATGGTCAAATTGAAGTAGTGAATAGAACTTTGTCTTCTTTGTTGCGTGTTATAATTAAAAAGAACTTGAAAACATGGGAAGATTGTTTGCCACAAGTTGAATTTGCTTACAATAGAAATATACATTCTGCAACTAAGTTTTCACCATTTGAAATTGTTTATGACTTTAACCCATTGTCACCTTTAGATTTAACTCCTTTATCTTTGAGTGAACGTGTGAACTTAGATGGCAAAATTTGTAAAGATGATTCATGAAAAGACATGACTGAAAATTGAAAAGAGGACTACACAATATGTCCATCAAGCCTACAAGGTACACAAGAAGGTAGTGTTTGAACCAGGAGATTGGGTTTGGTTGCACTTAAGGAAGGAATGTTTTTCGGAGAAACAGCTTTCAAAACTCCTTCCTCAGGGTGATAGACCATTTGAAGTAGTGGAACACATCAATGATAATGCCTACAAGCTTGACTTACCAGGTGAGTATGGTATCAGTGCAAGCTTTAATGTTGCTAATTTGTCTCCTTTTAATGTAGGTGATGATTTGAGGACAAATCCTTCTTAAAAGGAGGAGAATGATCCAAACCAAGGAGCTAGACATGCTGATTATACACGTGGGAATGGAGTTGAATTTGCAAAGACCCTTTGTCACTTCCTAGTGGCCTAATTACAATACTTAGAGCCAAACGTTTCAAGGAAGCAATAAATGGGCTAATCTAAAAGAATTAGGTTGATTCTAAAAATACCAAGATGGTCTCAATTAATAATTAAGGCTTAGTCCATGTCATCAAAGCAATTGAAGAGGCTAATAAGCATGCAAAAAAGTGACCAGTATGGTTTGACCAATAAAAGGAATGAATTTGTTGAGTTTCAAGGATATTAGATGGGGGAATGAGCTTGGACTTGGCCAGTTGTGTTAAATACATTGAATTTAGTCATTTAATTATTTTTGGCTGCCTCTAGAAGTCCAAAAGACCTAAAATAACATGGGGGCTTGTTTATGTTGATGTTTTTAAAGCTGTAGTTCTTAAAAGTTATGACTTTTCCTATTCTTGGAGGGTTCTCAGTATGAATTTATTGGGGCATGAGTTTTCAGAAAAATTATTATTATTCTAATGTCTTGTGTTCCTCTTCGTTCTTAAAAGAACTCACTAAACTTATCAAGTTAATCTTATGGCGTTCAAACAACCAAATTTATCACCTTGATTCTTGAGAGAATTCTCAGGTTTCTTTGTGTGGCATTTTCAATTCCTTTATAGTCTTGGTTCTTTTTTCCATCTAGTTAGGTGACAGGTCAAGGCTCAACAAATCTTGTCTGCATGATCTTGGGGATTCAAACCATCATTGCTATCGGGTTTCATCAAAATTATTCATGGCTATTCTTCGCAATTTGTTTTCGATCTGACTTGGATGCCCGCTCGGGATACTCTCGATACTACAAAATTTTCTTTATATCGTAATACCAAGGCTTCTCATCTGTTTCTTCCCCGATTGAGCAACAGTAAACAGGGGAATTTTTTTAATTCTTATGCAAATGAATTTTACTTGATCCTCATAATCAATCTGAGTCATGGAAGCCAAAGTTGCTAGAGCATCAAAAAAATTGGTTTTTGTCCCTTCCCAAATATGTAAACTCTATCTCCTCAAAACCCTCTATTAATTTGGAAAGGTATTCATGATATGGCTTTAACTTTTTATATTTGATTTGCCATTCTCCTTTTACTTGGTAAATTATCAAACTGAATCTCCATATACATTTAACTTTATTTTTATTTTCACAATTGTTTCTAGGCCATGAATACATGATTTATATTCAGTTATATTATTAGTGCAACCAAATTCTAGTTTGAACGAGATAGGGTATTGTTTATCATCTAGAAAAATTATGATAGCTTCTACTCCATTACCATATATGTTCACAGCTCCATCACAGTAGATGGTCCACCATTCATTCCCCTCTTCCTTTTCAATTGTCAGGACATCTTCATATTGGAAGTCAAAGCTCAAATGGCCATATTCTTCGATGACATTGTCAGCTAAATGATCTACATTGGTGCTTTCTTTTACATCTTTTACATCACAGTAGATTATGTTGTACTTAGACAATAAAACTTGTCATCTTACAATTTGATTTGACATATACAATTTCTCAAATATGTACTTAAGGGGATCTATTTTACAAATAAGCTAGGTAGCTTAGTACAACATGTGCTAGCATAGTCTCTTAGCATTTCGTGCTAATCCATAACATAATTCCTCAATCATGTTACCATATCACCCCATCCATGGCTGCTTCATTAATTGTTAAGTATTAGTATCAAAGGCCTCCTAGGGATTGGTGGTACTACAAGAGGTGGGTTCACAAAGTATTGTTTAATTTTATCAAAAGCCTCTTGACAATCTTCATTCCAAATTCTTTGGTTATTCTTCATTAATAATTTAAAGATTGGTTCGCATGTAGTTGTCAACTAGAATATAAAACGAGCTATATAATTCAGTTTTCCTAAGAAGCCCTACTTCTTTCTCGGTCTTAGGTGCCCACATCTCTTGTGATGGCTTTGACTTTATCTAGATCTACCTCAATTCTTTTATTGCTTACCATAAATCCTAATAACTTCCTAGATTTAACTCTAAATGTGCGTTTTGTAGAATTCAACTTTAATTGATACTTTCTCAATCATTCAAAGTTGGCACATGATCTTGTTTTATCTAGGTTTTGTTATCATATCATTGATGCATACCTCAATCTCTTTATACATCATATCATGACTCTTACCATCGCTCGCTGATACGAGGCTTCGTCATTTTTCAAACTGAAAAGCATTACCTTGTAACATAATGTTCTTCATAGGGTAACAAAGGTAGTTTTTTCATTGTCTTCTTTGACCATCTTGATCTGAATATAACCCAAGAAATCATGTAAACCTTGTTAGAAAAATTAAGTTAAATTGAGTTATAGTAGTACATCTATTAAAAAAAATTGACTTGGTACCCACCCCAGAATAACATAAGGGAACCGGCCAATGTACAACTTAAAAAAAACACTCGGATAAAAAATACATCCAAACATGGCCTACCCTCATTTAAGAGGGAGTATAAATACATTGGGAGAGAGAAAAATTAACTTTTCTTCTCCCTCATGGTTGGCTGAAACAACCATACCAACCCCTTCTCTTACAAGTTCCACCAAAGAAATTCCTTGCATGTCACCCATACAAGATACTTGAATGAGAGAAGAATAGAGGTAAGATGAAAATCCAAAAACATTAAACTAGTAAAAGAGAGAGGAAATCGGCTGGAACAACAGCGAAGGAGGAAGAAAAAACCGGAAAAAAGGTGAAGAAAATCACAAAAACACTCCCTCGCATTCTATTTAATTTTGTGTGGTAAGTATAACCTTTACTCTTGCATTTGTTGTTTTGAATTTATTAGATGATATGGCAGGAAAACCCAAATGAGGTAACCTTTACTCTTATATGTCATGATTAGAAGGTTGAGATAAGAAGAGGATATTTTTGTATTCTATAACAAAAAAAAATATTGATATGTATTAATATATGATGTGGATCAGCCCAACACCAAGCGTAATCATGTCAACGACCCATTGGAGGTGCTAATTGGGCCAATCATAAGAGCTAGGGAAAATAAGCTTAAAAAAGCATTGAATGGGCTTGTTCAGAACATATAGAGCAAAATGGACCTAGAAGGGCTTGAAAAATTTAACGAGCATGAAGGAAAACTTTTAATTCATCTATGATACGATCCAGGAAAGGTCAAATTTGGATTTTGATGTAAAATGTGCAATTATCCAGTTTTACGACAATAGTCATAATGCTCAATCCGACCATTGGATTGGGCTGAAATTTTACATGGAGTCTCCTGACATGTTTTCCTACCTTGGGTTAAAATGTCAGGTGAATCGGAGTTCTGGAAGGTATCGAAACACGAGTCAACAGAGGCTGTATGAATTTTGTTATTTACTTCCTTTTGACTTGTGGACTTCCTATTTGGTTAAGATTCTTTTCCTATAAGGATGTGGCAGCTTATTTTGGGAATCTTCTATTTCTACAAAGATCTTTAATGGGCTGCAACATAGTTTCCAAGTGTGGCAATGATTCATAAATGTTTTAGAATCCTTTTCTTACAAGGATTCCTTATTCATCCTAGCTACAAAAAAGAAGAAGAAGATTTCAGAATTAATTCTACCTTCAGATTTGATTCTCCTAGCTTATGACTTCTAAAGGGCAACAAATCTGATCCTATTATATTTAGGATATTAAATTCGGATTTATTATTGTTGTTATTATTTTCTTCTTAGTTTAGGGTTTATTTATATTATTTGGGTTTAATTGTAAGTGGGCATCATATAAGTCCACATAAGGGGTCCATTAGGGTTTATTTTAGTTTGGAGTCACTATAAATAAGGGCATAACCAGACATGTAAGGTCAGATAATTCACATTAATAAAACTTCTTCTTTGCCGCACTTTGTGTGTGTGTTGGTGAGATAATCTCCCTTCCATGGTTCTCTAAAGAACTCAAAATGACTTATCGAAGAACAACTGGTTTCGTGGCATCATCCTTATACTTCTCGTTTGCGAATCAATATTCGTAGGGTAGGGGTGTCCGTTTCCAATAGTGCTGGTGGCTAGGTACACGTTATCTTTGTGCCACACTCCTATCAAACCTGATTTACTTGGCTTTCCAGGAATTGGTGTCTTTGCGTGTGGGTTGCGTGACCACGTGATCATGAGGTTCGCATCAATCTAGTTCAGGTCCAAGAAGAGCCCAATTCATGTGGAACAAGGGGTTGATGTGTCTGGCCCAATAACAGCCTTGTTAGGCTTGTTTTTTTTCCTAATGCTACAAGGATAAAAAGTCAGCAATTTATTCTCCTAATTAAGTAAGGAAGTTGGCCATATCTTATTCCTAAAGAGGGGAGGACTATTTAATGCTTTTCCTAACTTAGGAAGGAAAGTAATTAAATCAGCAACAAAGGAGGAAATTTGTTTTCTTATTTGTCCAAGTTAAACAAGGAAATCCAAGCTAATCAAGGACATCAAAGCGGGGCAACAACACAGATTTTCCAAATCAGATTTTTCCTAGTTTATTTAAGACTTCTTAACGGTGACAAATCTGATTCTAGCATATTTAGGATGATAATTTTTGGATTTTTATTATTTTCTTCTTAGTTTTTGGGTTATTATTACTTATTTCGGACAATTGTAAGTGAGCTTCATATAAGTCCACCTAAGGGGGGTCCATTAGGGTTTCTTTAAGTCTAGAGTCAGTATAAATAAAGGCATAACCAAACATGTAAGGTTACGCAATTTTCAGATCAATAAACTTATTTGCCGCACTTGTTGTGTGTTGGTGGGATAATCTCCTTTCCTTGGTTCTCTAAAGGACTGAAAATGACTTATCGAAGAACAATTGTCTTCGTGGCGTCATCCTTATACTTCTCGTTCGCGAATCAATATTCGTTGGGTGGGGGTCTCCGTTTCCAATAGTGTTGGTGCCTAGGTACAAGTTATCTTTGTATCACACTCCTGTCAAACCTGATTTACTTGGCTTTCCAAGAATTGGTGTCTTTGCGTGACCATGTGATCACGAGGTTCGTATCAATATATGATTATTTCAAGTTAACATAGACATATTTGGAGTGAAAGTGATGGTTTACATGAATGAACTTGAAAGTGATGATTTACATGTTCGGCTAAGAGAAGAGAATGGAAGAAAACATCCTTGTATGATGAACATCTTTAGAGAAACAAACAAGTTAGTAGAAATTGAGTTTATACATAATGAGATGACAGTTACTAGCTTGTGTTTAATAATTTGAAATAGAAATGATTGTGAATGATGGAATGAACACTTGGAAAGAATGACCTATGTTTCGGCCACCATGAGGAAAGAAAATCCTTGAAATGTAAATACTTGAATTGATTGAATGCTACTTAGCAACATTGTGATAAATTCAATGAAATTATAGAAGTAAACATGATCCTGGAATATGTCTAGTAGAATTACATAAATTGAAATACGTAGAACACATTATGCCATCTTATAATAGATGAGAATTTGATGATATTATATTGAAAAACATAAAAGTATGTGTAGAGCAAGGACATAGGTTTCGGCCATCTTGGAATAAAATAATAAAGAAGGGTCTACGTGAATATAATGATAATTAATGGATCCACCTTAACAATATTCGATGATTGGGTGAAATTGTAATAGATTAGAGACATTACATGTTGATTTTACTTTATATGCTCTTGGAAAAGAATTGTGATGTGGTCAATGTCCATAAAATAAGTTATGAAATGATCTTTTAAGAAAAGAACTTGGTATTGCCTTTTATACACGAACTTGGGAAAAGACATAACTTAATGACATAGTTTTTGTTGACAATTTTAAGTGTCATAATGACTCAATTTTCATTGATGATTTTCATTGTCATAATAACTAAGTTTTCGTTGATGATTTTCAGTATCGTAATAATTTAGTTTTCGTTGATGATTTTCAATATAGTTGGAATGAATGTTTTATTATAACATTGTTACCATACAAAGATATGAATAATGTACATATATATATAAATATTATATATGTGCGAGTGTACGTATACATGTGTATGAAAATAATATTATGAATAATGTTTTTATTTCTTCTTTGATAAGTAGTTTTTCAATTCTTTAGACAACCAAGAGAGAGAGATTATCCCACCAACACACAACAAGTGCGGCAGAAGAAGTTTATTGATATGAAAATTGTGTAACCTTACATGTCTAGTTGTGCCCTTATTTATACTGACTCCAAACTAAAATAAACCCTAAAGGACCCCTTATATGAACTTATACAAGGCCCACTTACAATTAAACCCAAATATAACAGAAAACATAAAGAAATAAAAATAACATAAAGTTTGGTATTGTTTTGCCGTATATAACTTGAGAAAATAAAATCTAATTAATCTGATTTGGTTTCCTTGTTTAACTTGGATTTCCTTGTATAACTAGGACAAATAACAAAGCAAATTTCCTCCTTTGTTCCTGATTTAATTACTTTCCTTTCTAGGTTAGGAAAAACACTAAATAAAAATTCCCTCTTTAAGAACAAGTGTTGGCTGACTTCCTTACTTAATTAGGAGAATAAATTGTTGTCTTTCTATCCTTGTAGCATTAGGAAAAACAAGCATAACAAGGTTGTTATGGGGCCAGACCATCAGCGCTTTGTTCCACACGAATTGGGCTCTTCTTGGACCTGAATTAGATGAATTAGAGGTTGTTCTTCATGCTCCTTAGATCTCCCAAGCTCCTCTAGATCCATCTTGCTTCATATATTCTATACAAGCCCATTCAATGCTTCTTTAAGCTTATTTGCCCTAGCTCTTGTAATGGCCCAATTGACACCTCTAATAGGTTGATGGCATGATTACGCTTTGTGTTCGGCTGATTCTCATCAATTTCTATCAATTACGAATGAGTAATATGTCGAAAATATTTTCAATTTTATGGGTTATTACAAACCATCCATAAAAGAGTAAGTTTCATTGTGGTATTGTCTACAAGCATGTCAATGTTAGGGAGATTAAAGTCATCTTTCGGGCTAGCTTTATTCAGGTATCTTAAAATCCACACATACTCATTGAAGGTATTTGACCACTTTTAGAAAACTTCTATTTCATTGTTTCCTCACCTCTTCTTTCACTTTAATGAGGATATATGGCCTCATTCTTCTTAGTTTCTGCTTTACAAGTTTGCACCCATCTATCAGAGGCAACCTATGTACCATAATATTGGTATCTAATCCAGGCATATTGGTGTATGTCTTAACAAACACATCAGATAACTCTTTTAACAAAACTATTAAATCATCCCCCTCTTAGGCAGCAATCTCTATTCCAATCTTCAATTCCTTTTTCTTATGCTTAGTGCCTACATCCACCATTTCTAATTTCTCTTAAATTGGTTTTAATGCCTTCTCGGACTGCTCATATATATCTTAGTGAATTTTGTTATGTCTTTTTCTTCAAACTATTCCTCATCTATAACAATTATGTTTTTATTAAGATTTGGTTAATTATTCTTAATACATTTGGGTTTGCATGTTTATTGAGGCTTCTCTTTTAGATTTACTGAAAGCGAAAAGGGTTTTTATTAAGCGAATAAAATTAAGCAAAGGCAAGAGATGGAAGAAAAATGCGTGATCTCATTAAAAATAAATGGGTCGCTTAAACACATATAAAGCCCCTAAACTAATATCTGGAGCCATGATAATCAGTTGGGGTGAACATGCAAAAACACAAAAACAAAGGAAAACACTCATGAAAAACAAATATAAACTAAGCATATCAGACATAAGCACTTTTGGATGAAATTATTTTTTGAGGACAATCGAGATATCTCAAGTCTCCCAATTATTAAGTTCTCCTTCAGCAAGCTTCCTTATGAAACCTTTCTTACAAAACATTCCTCCAATACCATCCCATTTCCTACCGTCCCAATGCATGTTAGTCACTTACTTTTGGGGCGTCCATGGCAGTTTGATCAGAAGGCGATTCATGATGGGTTTAGAAATAGGTTCACTATTGTAAATGATGGTAAAACCATCACTCTTGTACCTTTTTCTCCAAAACAAGTGTATGATAATCAAATGAAATTAAAAAGGAAATCTGACGATGGGAAAAGTGAAAATTCACATGAGGACAATGATGAGAGAAGACCATCAGATTCGGCTAAACCTAAATCATTAATTAAAACGGTTGAGAGTGGAGGTAAAACACGTGGAGTGAAGAAAGTAAGCTTGTGTGATGATAATAGTGTGAAAAAAATTAAAGAAACAAACTAAGTTTTATGCAAAAGGAGCTCAAATCATATTTGTGTTTTTCACTAACAAGTCGATTATCTTACTTGTGTATAATAAGGCTTATTTTAACTAACGATCTTGATTCTGCTATTCCTAGTATGGTTGTTTTTCTTTGTTGCGATGTTTGATGTATTCTCTGAAGACATCCCTAGTGGATTACCACCATTAAGGGGAATTGAACATCAGATTGACCTTGTACCCAGAGCTTCGATTCCTAACCGTCTCGCCTATAGAAGCGACCCCGAGGAGACGACGGAGCTTCAAACGCAAGTAGATGTGATACGGTTCAGCCTTGTGATACGACCAAGTAAGGTCAGATTCGGATTTTGGCGTAAAAAGCGCAACAGTCCAGGTTTACGACAACAATTATAATTCTCAATCCGATCGTTGGATCAAACTAAAATTTTATGTGGACTCTCCAGACATGTTGTCCTACTATGGGTTAAGATTCCAGGTCAATTGGAGTTTGGGAAGGCATCACAATACTGGTCAACAGAGGCTGTACGAATTTTGTTATTTACTTCCATTTGACTTGTGGACTTCCTATTTGGTTAGGATTTTTTTCCTACAAGGATGTGGCAGTTGGTTATGGGAATTTCCTAGTTCCACAAGGATCTTTTTTGAGCTGCAATATAATCTCCAAGTGTGGCAGGGATTCATTAATGTTTCAGAATCCTTTTCTTATAAGGATTCCTTATTCATCCTAGCTACACAAGGAAAGAAGGGCTGGTGGTATTTAATGACAAATTAGTTATTTTTATTATTTTATTTTGTTAGCTACAGCCCAAGGCTTGTGTGGATTAAGTTATGGGCTTTTCAGTTTAGGGTTTTTGGTCAGTTTTGAGTGGACCTCATATAAGTCCAGATAAGGGGTCCATTAGGGTTAATTTTTCAAGAACTATTTAAACTCATGCAAGCTAAAATTTCGGCAGCTTTGATGATAATTACTTCTGAATTTTTTCAGTTTTAACGTGTGAGAATGATTCTTGCATTCTTCAGTTCTTGAACGAACTGAATCTGACTTATCGAAGATTAACTAGCTTCGTGGCGTCATTCTACTCAATCCAATAGTGTTGGTGCCTTGGGGCAGGTTTTCATTGTGTCACACTCCTATCAGACCTATTTCGGCTTTCCGGGATCAGATCTCAATCTTGATTATGGGTTGCGTGACCACGTGATCACGATGTTCACATCAAGATGAGTTGATGATGAAGGTACATTCATGAGAGTATGAGCCTTTGTGCCATGCTAGTGTTCCTTATGCCTAAAAAGGATGGAAGATAGAGGATGTGTGTTGATTGTCGTGTTGTCAACAACATAACGGTAAAGTATCGACCCCTATTCCTAGGCTTGATGACATGCTAGATGAGTTACATGGATCATGTATTTTCTCTAAAATTGACTTAAAGAATGGGTACCATCAGATTAGGATGAAAGAAGGTGATTGATACGGTTTAGCCTTGTGATACGACCCAAACAAGGTCAGATTCAGATTTTGGTGTAAAAGTTTCTATTGTCCAGTTTTCTTCTATTGAACATAACTCCAAATCCACCTGTTGGCTGGAGCTGAAACTTTACCAGACGATCCCAGAGGTATTTTTCCTAGTTCTACAAGAATCTTTAATGAGTTGAAACATAATTTCCAAGAGTGGCAACGATTCATTGTTGTTCCATAATCCTTTTCTTATAAGGATTCCTTATTCACCCTAGTTACACGAAGAAAGAAGGGCTGGTGCTATTTAATGACAGATTAGTTATTTTTTATTTTTTTCTTTCATGTTTTGGCTTATTTAAAACTTTGTTTTGAGCTAGGATCCAAGGCTTGTTTGGATTAGGTTATAGGCTTTTCAGTTTAGGGTTTTTGGGTCAGTTTTGTATGTGGGTCAGTTCAGCCCACTAGGGTAGATCCATTAGGGTTAAGTTTTAAGAACTATTTAAACACATGTAACCTAAATTTTTGGCAGCCATTGATGAATATTACTTCTGAATTTTTCAGTTTTAACGTGTAAGAGTGATTCTTGCATTCTTCAGTTCTTGAACGAATTGAATCTGACTTATCAAAGATTAGCTAGCTTTGAGGCATCATTCTACTTCATTCCAATAGTGTTAGTGCCTTGGGGTAGGTTTCCATTGTGTCACACTCCTATCAGACCTATTTCGGCTTTCCGGGATCAGATCTCAATCTTGATTGTGGGTTGTGTGACCACGTGATCATGAGGTTTGCATCAGTTGGTATCTGAGCTAGGCTCTGAAACAATGTCATTAAGTTTTTCAGTGTTTGCATCGTTCATCTTCTTGTTCTCTGTATCAGTGTCATCTAAGAAAAAAAAGAAGTTGTATTTGATCTTGTTACTCTCTCATATTAGTAGCATATATATATATAACAGATAGAGATTAGATGAAATTTGAAGGATGATTCAATTTTGCCGCAGAAACACAACTCTTTGTAAAACATTAGCAAACCACCTCAGAATCCATTGAAACTTCATACTCTATCTATTGGGGGTGATGTCGCATCATATTTCAAATTTGGGCTTATTCTGATATCGTTTTCATAAGGTTATAGGGAATTTTGAAGGCTTTAACAAGAGGCTAATAAAGTCGCTACTAATCATGTTCAAGATTCAAGGGCGAATCTTCTTGAAGAGGGAGGGAATGATATGGTTCAGCCTTGTGATACGACCCAAGCAAGGTCAGATTTGGATTTTGGCGTAAAATTCTCTACCGCCTATTTTTACGCTATTGAGCATAACTTTAAATCCAATCGTGGATTGATCTGAAACTTTACCAAAAGATTCCAGAGGTATTGTTCTATGTTAGGGTAAAGTTGCAGGTGAATCGGAGTTCACAAAGGACTTGCGATATAGGTCAGAACAAACTGTACAAATTTTGTTATTTACTTTCTTTTGATTTATGGACTTCCTATTTGGCAAGCATCCTTTTCCTACAAGGATGTGGGAGCTTGTTTTGGAAATTTTCTAGTTCCACAAAGATATTTAATGAGCTGCAATACAATCTCCAAGTGTGGCAAGGATTCATTAATGTTTGAGAATCCTTTTTTTATAAGGATTCATTATTCATTCTAGCTACACAAGAAAAGAAGGGCTGGTGGTATTTAATGATAAATTAGTTATTTTTATTATTTTCTTTCATGTTTGGGCTTCATTAATACTTTGTTTTTCAGCTAGGATCCTAGGCTTGTTTGGATCAAGCTATAGGCTTTTTTGTTTATGGTTTTTGGGTCAATTTTGTATGTGGGTCAGTTCAGCCCATTATGGTAGATCCATTAGGGTTTTTTTTTAAGAACTATTTAAACACATGTAACCAGAATTTTCGGGAGACAATTGATGAATATTACTTCTAAATTTTTCAGTTTTAACGTGTGAGAGTGATTCTTGCATTTTTTAGTTCTTAAACGAATTGAATCTGACTTATTGAAGATTAACTAGCTTCATGGCATCATTTAATTCTCCTAATTAAGTAAGGAAGCTAGACAGCTCTTGTTACTAAAGAGGGGAGGATTATTTTGTGCTTTTCCTAACCTAGGAAGGAAAGTAATTAAATCAGTAATAAAGGAGGACATTGGCTTTGTTATTTATCCAAGTTATACAAAGAAATCCAAGCTAATCAAGGAAAAGAAAGGGGAGGCAGCAAGGAAACCAAATCAGATTAATTAGGTTTTATTTTCTCAAGTTATATGCGGCAAAACAATACCAGACTTTAAGTTTTTTTTATTTGTTTTTAATGTTTTGAGTTATATTTGGGTTTAATTGTAAGTGGGCCTCATATAAGTTCATATAAGAGGTCCATTAGGGTTTATTTTAGTTTGGAGTTAGTATAAATAAGGGCAAAACCAGACATGTAAGGTTACGCAATTTTCAGATCAATAAATTTAGGTCATTAAGTCATCTGGTACACATTCAGGTCATCACAACATCAATGATATATATATTTTTTTTTTGTGTCGACCCAATTAAGTTTAGTTAGGTTAACCAGACCATTTAAAACTAGTCGGATCAAACATATTTAGCTGGGTCAATATTTTATCTGGTCTAATTAGAAATATGACATAGATCATATTTTTTAAAAAAGTTTTTCAAGGTCAACTTGTTAAATTAGGTTGGGTTTTACAACAATGATAAAATTAATTAGATACATGAAACTTCTTCCAGACCAAACAAAACTACTTAAACATGATTTTCTCATTTAAGGTCGTTCCCAAATCATATTATTATTTTGTGTACGAAGAGACAAATAAAGCAGTATATAGAACCAAACTTAGCAGGGAAATTTGCAATGAATAGTATCTTTTTTTTGTTGTTGTGTACCCAATGCAACATTAAATAATTTCAACAAAAGCATTCCTATAAATTTTTTGAACTCTATATACACAATTTGTAGGTAGTCAATTATCAGAATATAAGTTTACTATAGAAAGATGGTAACATAGTGGCGTGCGCACAAGTATAAGAAATTTGATGGGGATGGATGAATGATTTTCAGGTGCAAAGATGTCCCATGTTTGGTACATCAATTCATGAAGCCAATAAATGAAATCCTCTTTTTGATTTTTTTTCCCCTTAAAATCATAAAGAAAAAAAATAGTACTCAGATTTTCCTTTAAAAAAGAAGAACGTCATCATTGTTTTTTATACCATAAATCAGTTAGAGAAGTAATTTGAGTTAAAGAATAAAAAAGATGAAATAATAAAGTGGACTTAATAATCATTTTCATATTAAAACAAATTCTTGTCAAGATGAAAATAAAAATAGACTTTGTTATAGGTTGAATCAAGTGGATTATGAAGTTTGAATTAAGAAAAGAAAGAATATAGAATAGATGACTTGTAAAAGAAACAAACTAAAGCAAGTGAATTTAAGCAGTTTTTATTGTGAATCCTCAAAATAAAGAGTAATGAAGATAGTGAGTAGTTAAGAAGATATTATCCATAATATTTTATATATAAATCGAGGCTAGAGTAAGAACAACAATAATAACTCAACAAAAATCAATAATAATAGTTGTTTTGCAATTGAATTAAGTTTTCAGGATCTTCAAAACCTGTTTACCAGTAAGTTTGTAATCTTATAGATGATAATTAATAAACATACTTGTACGCAAATAGCCTGTAGGTTGATAATTTGTAGATCATAATAATTAGGCTTGCAATTTTCATTACCAAAAAACCCAAAAAATACCAAAAATTATATCAAGGAATTCATATGCATGTTTGTAATCCACAATAGAAGAACCATCAAGATGTATGATTAATTGGGTATCAATTATTTGTTATCAATTTTATTATTTAGCTCATATTTTGATGCAAAACGATAATTACTTATTGGATTGTGAATTTAATTTTTTTATATAAAAAGGTGAATATTGAATTGATAGTTTTATTATTAATAAATATTTTTATCAATATTCAATATAGGTTTCATAAGTAATAAATGATTATTCTTGGATGTATCAACGTTCTTCCAAAAGGTTGTATAGGCAATATTATCTTAAAGGAGTCGAGGGTTTTATTAATTTGATACTTTCTAATTCAAAGAGTATTAGTAAAGGTGAAATTATGTGTCCATGTGTGAAGTACAAGAATAAAAAGTTCCAATATAAAGATATTGTGACTATCGAGAAATACTTATGTTGGTTTGCATATGAAGAAACCATTTGTTCCTTATGAAACCTTGTTAGAGAGGACGGTTGGCTAAACTTCTATTTAGCAACATACATGAGTTTGTAGATGATAATAGTAATCCTTATAGGAGAATGATGATGGATGCGATGAGAATGAATTAGGATTATTCAAGTGAAGGTTCACGTAACATCCCTTTAGATGAAAAAACAAATGTAAATGCAGCTATGTTTTTTAAACTTTTGAAAGATTCTGATGAATTATTATGAGATGAGTGTACCAATATAACCATATTATTCGATAATTTTAACCACATTTACCTAGTATTTTGTTCATGTTTTATATATAAAATGCCTTGATAATCTTTTTTTATGTTTTAAAGGCACTTTAGGATGTAAGATTTGAAAATGAGTAAATTGGAGATAAAATTCAGACCATATTCCAACGCGGGGCGAATATTGGTGAATTTGACCTACGATCGATGTTTTATGCAGATCTTGAGTTGTAGAGGTCAAAATGAAACGATTCTAGTGGAATTAGAAAGCGTACCTTTCTATAAATATATATGGCAAGAAAAATATAAAAGAAAGGGCATGGAAATCACAGCGTTCAAAGACAAGTCTCGCATTTTACCAGTTTTGACCTTTGGTCATTTCGACTTAAATATCTTGAGTTAGAGAAGTCTATTTGATGCAAACTCAATTTTGTTGGATTCCTGACTCAAAGACTTATCAAACTACCAAACATCAACAGAAAAAGAACTAATATGAGAGAGATATAATTTTTCTAATACAACACATAAATTCTTTCAGCAAACAAGTCCAACTTATTTCCAAAGCATCAGAACCGACATGACAATTATTTCTTCATGTAAAAAAGGTCTTTATTTGGGCAATTTAAATTCTCAAAATCCAAAGTCAACGCTTGAAAATTTTATGCAAGACTATGTTTTCTACTTTTTAGAAAAGTAGTTATTGTACTAAAATGAAGATTGTCTACTCTGGAAAAGACTATTTTTATTTTTTATGGACTCGATGTAACACCTATGCTTTTTATTTTATTTTTCCATTTTAAATTGTTGGGCATGATAGTGCTTTGAACTTGGTAGTTATATGATGTTAATAAAAAAATGAAAGGGGATCAGTACGAATGGACGGTTGAGATGACATTGATTATCTATCCGGTTTTGGATAGCTAATGGTATTAAGAGGTTCCATTGGTACTAGCATTTTTTATGATATTGATTAGCTATATGAGTTTGAATAACTAATGGTATTAAGAGGTTCCATTGGTGCCAGCATTTTAGATGACATTGATTAGTTATCTGGGTTTGAATAACTAATGATATTAATGGGGTTCCATTGCTGCCAACATTCCTTAAATTAATTAGTTGATCTCGGGTAATTGGGTGACAAATGATGTTAGTAAAGATTACTAACATCAGCATGGTTACTCCCGGTTAAGGAAAAAAGATAAGTTGATTAATTATTTTAGGTCAATTAATGATACCAATGGGTCACATTGGTATCGACAATATTTTCTGGTGTGATTAGCTACCTTGAGTAAGGAGGCTAATGATGTCAAGGGTTCTTGACATTATCAACTTTGATGGTGATAAGAATTGATTAACTATTCCTGGGTAGGAATAGTTAATGATATGAATCGGTTGTATTGATATTGGCACTTGAATGAAATTGATTAGTCTAACCTGATATTAAGAGACTAATGATACTAATGAGATTCATTAGTATCAGTAATTATCTTCTGGAGAATGGGAGAGAAAGTATTGATTAGTTATCCCGAAATAATTGATTCATAAGGAGACGGTGTTCGAAACCATTGAGTTGTTTTAAGATTTCTAAGATGAAAATATTCTCAGCAAATGGGTTAGGATTTTAGATGGAAATTGGTAATGGATGGAAAATGTATGTTGTAAAAGAGATTTATGCCTAATTTTTATGGGTCAAAAGAAATGCCATGAAAATTATTACATGTCATTGTTATTAACCTTTTATAATTATATGTATATGTTAATTTCTATTTTTCAGGTGCATCGAGGTCACGTCAGGAGTGATCTTAGTTTAGTTACCTTGAAATGTAATATTAACCCGAAGATTTGGATGTATGACTTCAATCTATTGTTTATAATTGAAAGTACATATTTAACCATGCATGTTTATAATTGAAATCAAATCCTTTACTTGAATTACATTATATGATGTTATTATTTAAGATATAGTTTATGTGATGATATTATGTAACAATTGAATTATGCATTATTATTTTGTGAGCTTGAATTGTATGTTATTAAATAAGATATGTTGTGTGATGATGATGAGTTGGGCTGGGATCCAGGATGATTGGATTGGGTTGTCAAATGAAATTGGAAGTGTAATATGTTTTTGTCGATAGCTTGGGACCTCCAGGTATAGGGAAGACACCGTTTCAGTGAAACTTGTATATAATTTTTGTTTGGAAATTTCTATTTACTTGTTATGTGTTTTCCTGGAAATTAGGACTGTTACAAAGGTTGATAAAGCTAAAATAAATGTTATCTCATCATTGCCTTACCCCTCGTGTGTGAGAGAGGTTTGTTCTTTTTTTTTTGCCATGCAGGTTTCTATCGACGTTTTATCAAAGATTTCTAAAAATTATTGTACCCTTATGCAAATTAATAGCCAAAGAAGTGGATTTTGTGTTTGATCAAGCATGTAAACATATAATGAAATTAAAAGGCGTGTCACATCTGCCCCTATCATGCAACCACCAAATTGGGATGAAACTTTTGAGATAATGTGCAATGCAAGTGACTACGCAATAGGGGATGTACTTAGAAAAATAATAGGGAAGAATTTGCAGGTTATCACATATGCTTCTCACATGTTGAACGAAGCGCAATGCAATTACCATACAATTGAAAATGAACTTTTTACAGTAGTGTTTACTTTAGAAAAATTGAGGTCCTATTTACTTGGTACAAAAGTTTTTGTTTTTACTGACCATGCAGCTTTGAGGTATCTTTTGAAGAAAAATAAATCCAAACCAAGATTGATTAGATGAATCTTGCTTTTATAAGAATTTGATCTTGAGATCAAAGACAAAAAAAGGTGTCAAAAATCATGTAGTTAATCATTTGAGTCGATTGCGGACCAAGTGATGTGCATCATGGGAATTATAATCCATCTTGTAAAGCTAAAACTAATGTGCAAGAGGATTCAGATGGTCCAATGACAAGAGCGAGAGCGAAACAACTACAAAGGGCCTTGACGAGTCAAATTGGAATGATTGAAGCTGCGTCAGAGTTAAAAATTAGCAATCAGTTTGAAATTGGTTCAAGGATGTTTATTTGCCTACAATTGGAACTTGGAGATGAGAAAAGCCCTTAATTTTTCTTTGATGCTGGGCTACTCGAAATTGGGTTGATATGCAAATAAGTGAAGGAATTGATGCTGTTTATGGTCAGAACAGCAAATGAATTTGAACACGAATTTGAAGTCATCCATTGCATGTGAAAACAAGACTAATCTAGGTGGATTTCAAGTTCAGAACGTGTTCTTTCTAGATTGTCCAACCATGATTGCATTGGACTTTTGTATAAGAAGATATGGTTGTTTTAAATTTGGTCTGTTTATGTTAGAAAGGTCAAAAAACGTGTGCTAGTTAATTTGTCTAGGTTAGTTTGTCAAAGTCTGTTTTTTGGGCTTGACTTCTGCCATGTTGAATTATTCCTAACTTTGGAGGGATGTTCCAATTATAAATATAGTATCAGAATATGTAATAAAGAACATTTGGCCAAGATTTGAAACTTAATTCACAGAATTAAGAGTTGTTCTTCCAAATTGATTTTGTGAAGAACCCTACCTGACTTATCACTCTTCAATCACAAAGAGTGTGGCGTCGAAATCCTAGATTGATCTTTGTGGCGTCCAGATCGACTTATCAAAGTATCATTCTAGTCTATCCTCCTATCTTATTTACCTTGAAATCACTATAATCCAGCCTAAACACCAAAAGAAAGACAACACAACCAGACCCATCCTTCATCCATTTTCGTCAGATTTATTGTTGCCGATTTTCGAATCATTCACGGCACATCATCTGGTATCAGAGCATCAGTTGCGATCTAAGGCAGGAGCCAAAAACAGAAGAAAGGCTTGCTGGAATTAAGGTTGACAAACTTAATTATGGCTGGAGATAAAGAAGATTTGCCAAGAGGGTTAAGTTTGGAACAGGCACAGGTTATGGGCTTACAACGATCTCATGCTGAGATTCGGGATGAAATGACTGGAATTCGTGAACAGTTGAATACCCTTATGCAAATGATGCAAAGACATAATTTGCAACCCCAACAAAGGCAAGCACTTAGGGTGCCACGAAATGATATTATAGAACTGACGAAGATCCAAATGGGGATGATGAGGCCAATGATAGGGGCAGACCAAGAAGGCAAAATTATAATCCTCCTAATGGTCTCAAACTTAAGATTCCACCGTTTAGAGGAAGTAGTTCACCTGAGGAATACTTGGAGTGGATTCAGAAGGTTGAAAAGGTGTTTGAATGGTATGAATATTCTGAAGAAAGGAAGTGCAAGGTGGCAGCACTTGAGTTTACAGATTATGCTCTTTTATGGTGGGAAAACTTGAAGATTCAGAGGAGAAGGGATGGAGAAGAGGAGATTATAACGTGGGCAACTATGAAAAGAGTGATGAAGAAGAGATTTGTTCCTGATTACTATAAACAGGAGCTATACATCAGACTTCAAACTTTGCGACAAGGATATTTGAGCGTGGAAGAGTATGTGAAAGAGTTTGAGTTGCTGTTGATTCGATGTGAATTGATGGAACCCCAAGAGCGAACAATAGCTAGATTTCTTGGAGGGTTGAGGAAGGATATAGCTAATGTTGTTGAATTACAGCCGTACATCTTCCTTGAGGAAGTTATAGAGCTTGCAACTCGAGTAGAGAGGCAGCAGAAACGAGGAGGTGTCCGAACTGGTGTAACTACGTCAAGCACAACAAAGGCTGTTTCTACACCTACACGAACATGGAGCACACTTAAACGAGATGAGAAGGTGGAGTTTACTAAGGGGAATAACAGTTCTGATTCTTTGAAGGGGCAGGAGAAGGTGACAGAACCTCAACATCCTAGGAGGTCTCGGGACATCAAGTGCTTCAAGTGCTTAGGACATGGGCACATTGCTTCAGAATGTCCAAATAAAAGGGTGATGATTTTGCATGGGGATCATGGAGAGCTGATCAGTGGAGATGAGGTTGAAACTGAAGATGAAGATGAGGTACAAGTGGCTGAACAAGAAGAGGATTTCAAACCAGTGAAGGGAGATTTATTGGTTGTGCAACGGGTTCTGAATGCACAAATTGACGTTAGTGATGAGCAACGCGAGAACATCTTTCATACTCGATGTCAGATTCGAGATAAGGTGTGTGGGATGATCATTGACAATGGAAGTTGCACTAATGTTGCGTCAACTACCTTGGTGGAGAAATTGGGTTTAACTACCCTTCCACATCCCAGGCCGTACAGTTTGCGATGGCTGAATGAGAATGGGGAGATTCGGGTGACAAAGCAAGTTCGTGTACCTTTTTCCATTAAAACCTATCATGACGAGGTTTTGTGTGACGTTGTGCCGATGTCAGCTAGCCATTTGTTGCTGGGTCGTCCATGGCAGTTTGATAAGGATGTGACCTACAATGGACGAAAGAACACTTATTCTTTTATGCTGAATGGAAGGAAGGTGAACTTGTTACCATTGAGTTCTCAACAGGTTAGAGAGGATCAGATACGAAGCCAACAAAAGGAGGTGAAATCACGTAAGGGGCTGTTGTTAGCCAAAAAAGGAGACATCAAACAAGCATTAGCTTCAGCAGGGGCTGTTTTCATGATCTGGGCAAAGCAATTACTACAAGTAGAAGGATTGGACTTACCAATACAGATTAAAGAATTGCTTGAAGAATTTAAAGCTGTGTTTCCAGATGAATTACCTAAAGGGTTACCACCTATTCGTGGAATTGAGCATCAAATTGATTTGGTGCTGGGAGCTTCACTTCCTAACAGACCAGCATACAGATGTAATCCAGAGGAAGCAAAAGAGATTCAAAGGCAGGTTGGTGAGCTCTTAGAGAAGGGCTATAGTGCGAGAATCACTTAGTCCATGTTCCGTACCTACTTTGCTTGTACCGAAGAAAGATGGTACCATGAGGATGTGTATGGACAGTCCGCGCTATCAACAAAATAACAGTTAAGTATCGATTTCCTATACCTAGACTTGATGATTTGCTTGATGAGTTGCATGGCGCTGCATTGTTTTCTAAAGTCGATTTGATGAGTGGTTATCACCAAATTAGAATGAAAGAAGGAGATGAATGGAAAACAGCATTTAAAACTAAACAGGGGTTATATGAATGGATGGTAATGCCGTTTGGGTTATCTAATGCGCCTAGTACATTTATGAGGCTTATGAATCATGTTTTGAGGAAGTATATTGGGCTGTTTGTTGTAGTATATTTTGACGATATCCTGGTGTATAGCAAGACCTTTGATGATCATATGAAGCATCTTAGAGTTGTGTTTGAAACTTTGCGAGATTCTAAGTTGTATGGGAAACTCACAAAGTGTTACTTCTGTAAAGAAAGTGTCATGTTTCTTGGGTATATTATCTCTAGCAGGGAAGTTAAGGTTGATGAGGAGAAAATTGAGGCAATTCGGGACTGGCCAAAACCTGCTAGTATCGCTGGTGTGAGGAGTTTCCATGGTTTAGCTTCTTTCTACAGGCGATTTGTGAAAGACTTCAGCTCTATTGTTGCTCCTATGACAGAATGCTTGAAAAAAGGGAACGACTTTAGATGGAGTGAAGATGCGCAGAAAGCATTTGAGCTAATTAAGGAGAAGTTGTGTACTGAAAGAACATTTCTTTTGGCCTAGCATGTTACGGGATGTGCACAAGGTGATTGAGAGATGTGCTATTTGCAAGAAAGCTAAGGGTAAAGAGAATGCATATGGACTGTATATGCCATTGCCTATTCCAGAGCAACCATGGATGGATGTTAGCATGGACTTTGTACTTGGGTTACCAAGAACACAGCGTGGAAAGGATTCAATAATGGTCGTGGTTGATCGATTCTCCAAAATGTCTCATTTCATTCCTTGCAACAAAACTGATGATGCAGTACATGTTGCTGATTTGTTCTTTCAAGAGATTGTTCGTTTGCATGGAGTTCCTAAAACCATTGTCTCTGATCGTGATACAAAGTTCTTAAGCCACTTTTGGAAGACTCTTTGGAGGAAGCTTGGAACGAAGTTACTTTTCAGTATGGCATGTCATCCACAAACTGATGGACAAACTGAGGTAGTAAACCGAACTTTATCTTCTTTGTTACGAGCTGTTATACATAAGAATTTGAAGAGTTGGGATACTTGTTTGCCTATTGTGGAGTTTGCATATAATCGTAGTGTGCATGGGGCTACAAAATTTTCACCATTTGAGGTTGTGTATGGCTTTAATCCTTATGTTCCTATTGATCTTATTCATATTCCAATTGATGAGAGGACATCTATGGATGGAATTAGAAAGGCAGAATTGATGAAGAAACTACATGAGCAGGTTCAATTACATATTGAGGAGAAAACGATAAAGTATGCTAAACAGGCTAACAAGGGGCGGAAAATGGTTAGGTTTGAACCTGGAGATCTTGTTTGGATTCATATTAGCAAGGGCAGATTCCCAAGCAAACGTAAGTCCAAGTTGATGCCAAGGGCTGATGGTCCATTTCGGATTATAGAGAAGGTGAATGACAATGCGTATAAGGTAGATCTTCCTGGTAATTACAACGTATCAGCTACTTTTAATGTGAAAGACTTGACTCCATACTTGGATGACGATGACGATTCTGATTTGAGGACAAATCATTTTCAACCCGGGGCTGATGATGTGCATCATGGGAATTATAATCCATCTTGTAAAGCTAAAACTAATGTGCAAGAGGATTCAGATGGTCCAATGACAAGAGCGAGAGCGAAACAACTACAAAGGGCCTTGACGAGTCAAATTGAATGATTGAAGCTGCGTCAGAGTTAAAAATTAGCAATCAGTTTGAAATTGGTTCAAGGATGTTTATTTGCCTACAATTGGAACTTGGAGATGAGAGAAGCCCTTAATTTTTCTTTGATGCTGGGCTACTCGAAATTGGGTTGATATGCAAATAAGTGAAGGAATTGATGCTGTTTATGGTCAGAACAGCAAATGAATTTGAACACGAATTTGAAGTCATCCATTGCATGTGAAAACAAGACTAATCTAGGTGGATTTCAAGTTCAGAACGTGTTCTTTCTAGATTGTCCAACCATGATTGCATTGGACTTTTGTATAAGAAGATATGGTTGTTTTAAATTTGGTCTGTTTATGTTAGAAAGGTCAAAAAAACGTGTGCTAGTTAATTTGTCTAGGTTAGTTTGTCAAAGTCTGTTTTTTGGGCTTGACTTCTGCCATGTTGAATTATTCCTAACTTTGGAGGGATGTTCCAATTATAAATATAGTATCAGAATATGTAATAAAGAACATTTGGCCAAGATTTGAAACTTAATTCACAGAATTAAGAGTTGTTCTTCCAAATTGATTTTGTGAAGAACCCTACCTGACTTATCACTCTTCAATCACAAAGAGTGTGGCGTCGAAATCCTAGATTGATCTTTGTGGCGTCCAGATCGACTTATCAAAGTATCATTCTAGTCTATCCTCCATCTTATTTACCTTGAAATCACTATAATCCAGCCTAAACACCAAAAGAAAGACAACACAACCAGACCCATCCTTCATCCATTTTCGTCAGATTTATTGTTGCCGATTTTCGAATCATTCACGGCACATCACCAAGGATATACAAACCAAAAAAGTAAGAGAGATATTCCCCGACAAGCGCGGTTGTATGTGTTACATTCCTCTACAAAACCATGATATGCTGATTTGGTGAACTATTTAGTCACCAAAGAATTCCCTTCAGGTTTATCTAAATTCCAAAAAGATAAGTTATACTAAGTATTATTTTTGGAACACTCTTTATCTATGGAAATTTTGTACGAATCAAGTAGTTTGAATATGTGTACCATAAGATGAATTTCACTCCATTCTCACTTTTTGTCATTCTCATTCTTGTGGTGGGTATTTTGGAGCAAAGGGAACAATCCACCAGGTACTTGAAAGTGGTCTCTAGTGGCCTTTTATTTTTAAAGATGCATATAACTTTTGCAAATCAAGTGAAAAAAACAAAAAAAAACAGGCAATTTCACTCATAAAAATCAAATGTCTTTAACTAATATTCTTGTAAGTGAAATTTTTTATGTTTAGAGTATTGATTTTATGGGTCCATTTCCCTTTTCTTTTGATAATCTTTTATCCTTCTTGCTGTTAATTATGTATCCAAATGGATTGAGGTGAAAGCCACACAAACTAACGAAGTTAAGGTTGTTATAGATTTTGTCAAGACTCGTATATTTGCCAAGTTTAAAATCCCCAAAGCTATCATTAGTGATTGACTCATTTTTACAATCGTTCAATGGAAACATTACTACGCAAGTACCATGTGACCAATTGGACTTCCACAGCCTACCATCCTCAAACAAATGGCCAAGCTAAAATTTCAAATCGACAAATCAAGTCCATTTTGGAGAAGGCAGTGAAACCTAACTGGCGAGATTAGAGTCTGCAACTTGGTGATGCACTTTGGACTTATCAAACTGCTTCTAAATCACCTAAAGGAATGTCACCTTATAGGATGATTTACGGGAAAACATGTCATCTACTAGTGGAGCTTGAACACAAAGCTTTTTGGACCATTAAGCAATGCAACTTTGATTATGATGCTAATGAGATTGCAAGGAAGTTGTAATTGCAAGAGTTGGAAGAGATACAAAATGATGCCTACAAGAATGAAAGGATTTACAAATAAAAGTGATGTGAACCTCGTGATCACGCAACCCACATGCATATACACCAATTCCCAGAAAAGTCAAGTAAATCAGGTTTGATAGGAGTATGACACAAAGATAACTTGTACCTAGACACTAGCACTATTGGAAACGGAAACCCCCACCCAACGAATATTGATTCACGAACAAGAAGTATAAGGATGACGCCACCAAGTCGTTTGTTCTTCGATAAGTCATTTTTCAGTTCTTTATAGAACTAAGGAAGGGAGATTATCCCACCAACACACCAGAAGTGCGACAAAAGAAGTTTATTGATCTGAAAATTGCGTAACCTTACATGTCTTGTTATGCTCTTATTTATATTGACTCCAAACTAAAATAAACCCTAATGAACCCCTTATGTGGACTTATATGAGGCCCACTTACAATTAAACCCAAATATAACTCAAAACATAAAGAAATAAAAATAACATAAAGTCTGGTATTGTTTTGCCACATATAACTTGAGAAAATAAAACCTAATTAATCTGATTTGGTTTCCTTGCTGCTCCCCTTTTCTTTTCCTTGATTAGCTTGTATTTCCTTGTATAACTTGGACAAATAACAAAGCAAGTTTCCTCCTTTGTTGCTGATTTAATTACTTTCCTTCCTAGGTTAGGAAAAGCACTTAATAATCCTCCCCTTTTTAGGAAGAAGAGTTGGCCGACTTCCGTACTTAATTAGGAGAATAAATTGCTAACTCTCTATCCTTGTAGAATCAGGAAAAATAAGCCTAACAAGGCTGTTATGGGGCCAGACCATCAGCCCTTTATTCCACACGAATTGGGCTCTTCTTGGACCTGAATTAGATGAATTAGAGGCTGTCCTTCATGCTTCTCAGATCTCCCAAACTCCTCTATGTCCATCTTGCTCCATATATTCTCTATAAGCCCATTTAATGCTTCTTTACCCTAGCTCTTATAATTGGCCTAATTGACACCTCTACTGGGTTGCTAGCATGATTACGAATCATCACCTACATTAAATAGAGTAAGATCATAAACATTAAAGGTAGCACTAACACCATCTCACCTAGCAAATCAATTTTTTAAGCATTGTCATCGATCCTCTCAAGGATCTGAAATGACCCATCTCCTCGTGGTTCTAGCTTTGATTTCCTATGGGCTGCAAATCTCTCCTTGCGCATATGCACCCAAACCCAATCATCGGGTTGAAAGACAACATGTTTGCGCCCCTTATTGGCTTTGGTCGCATACACACGATTCCTCTTCTCAATTTGCTTGCGCATACTCTCATGAAGTGTCTTCACCACAGAATTGCTCTTGGGCTTGGGGAAAGATTCTAAAGCTCAGATCCTTAGCATGGCCGAAGATGAAGTACATCATAGGAGATGGAATGACAACCTCTCTATGGTTTGATAATTGGCATCCTCACAGCCCACTCGCAGATTCTTACGGGGAAAGATTCATCTATGATTCAGGTATGGCCAAGAACGCGAAGGTGAATGTGCTAATTCAGAACGCAGAATGGAAAACTCCTACCACCCAGGCTATTGGCTGGCACCCCATTATAGAAGCTATTCCTTCCAATTCTAATCCTAAGATGGGGCAAAAGGATGAGATAGTTTGGTTGGATTCGCCAATTCACAGATTCTCGATCAAAGTAGCTTGGGAACAACTAAGACGTCATCGTCAGATGGTTGAATGGCATGACATTGTGTGGTTCAAGAATGCTGTTCCAAGACATTCATTTCTTCTATGGATGGCTGTCCAACAAAAACTCACAACTCAAGATAAACTTCATCGGTTTGGTATACATGGTCCCAATAGATGCTCACTCTGTCTCCGCAACAATGAGGATCACAACCACTTGTTCTTTGAATGCTCCTATACTAAAGCGATCTGGTGGAATGTTTGTGACAGATGCGACATTCCAAGAATGACAAAAGGCTGGGATGAATGGATTCGATGGGTCACTATATGTTAGCATTGCAAGAGTTTCGTCAATTTTTCTCGTAAACTGAGTTTTGCAGCTATAGTGTATCATGTATGGCAAGAACGGAATGCAAGGATCTTTGCTGGACTGTCTAGAACTTCGAATTTGGTCTTTAATCAAATCGAATGTATCATTCGTGATAAGCTTGATTTGATGAGGAATGTCGTACCATAGATTCTTAATTTGTTAGTTAGCTGGTTGTATTGGTTTCCCTCACGAATCTAGTGAGGTTTCAGTTTTATGGTCGGTGACTAGCCTGTAGCCATCTGTTCTTTTATGTTTATGTTATCATTGTAAATCTGGGGTATGCCCCTTATAATGTTTGTATCTTCTTCTTTTAATACATACGTCAACTTACCAAAAAAAAAATTACCATCCAAACCAACCCTTTCATCAACAGGCAAAGGAATCAAATCCATGGGACTTAAAAGGGTTAAATCTATACACAATTTCAAACGATGAAAATTTAGTTGTAGAATGCACACTACGATTATATGCAAACTCTATAAATGGAAAAGAAGCTTCCCAATTCTTTAAGTTCTTTTGAATGACAGCACGCAGAAGTTGTGTTAAGGTCCTATTAACTACTTTGGTTTGTCCATCTGTTTGAGGTTACAAGTAGTTGAAAACAACAGATTAGTACCCAATTTTTCCCATAACACCTTTCAAAAATAGCTAAGGAACTTAACATCTCTATTAGACACAATGCTCTTGGGGACCCCGTGAAGCCGTACTATCTCCCTAAAGAACAAATCAGCAATGTTAGTTGCATCATCGGTTTTATGACATGGAATAAAGTGTTGCATCTTTGAAAACCTATCAACTACAAAAATTGAATCCCTACCCTGTTTTGACCTAGGTAAACCTAAGACGAAGTCCATCAAAATGTCTACCCATGGTTCCTTATGT
The DNA here is from genome assembly GCF_000002775.5 of Populus trichocarpa. NCBI lineage: Eukaryota > Viridiplantae > Streptophyta > Magnoliopsida > Malpighiales > Salicaceae > Populus > Populus trichocarpa. Next base: position 7,628,670 of record NC_037296.2, read on the forward strand.
ACAGGCAAAGGGATATACAAGCCATGTTGTTGAGTCCTAGACTTTGCTTTCCTACAAGCTATGATCATATGTGTTGTACGTCTTTTTTCATTTTAGGCCAATAAAAATGCTCATGTAACACATCCAAAGTCTTAACAATACCAAAATGCCCCATCAACCCACCCTCATGTGCTTCACTTATAAGCAATTCATGCATAGAATTTAATGGAACACAGAAACGACTCTCTTTAAACAAATATCCATCAAGTCTATAGAACTTCCTAAAAGCTGAAGTTTCGCAAGCATTGTAAACATTAGCAAAATCACTATCAACCTTGTATAATTATTTTATGTGTTCAAATCCTAGAAACCTAGCATCCAAAGTAGATAAAAGAACATACCTACACGAAAGTGCATCAGCCACAATGTTTTCTTTTCCATACTTATATTTGATCACATACAGAAAGGTTTTAATAAATTCAACTCATTTAGCATGTCTCTTACTCAACTTACCTTGCCCTTTCAAGTGCTTCAATGATTCATGATTTGAATGTATCACAAACTCCTTGGGCCACAGGTAATGTTGTCACGTCTCTAAAGTTCTTACCAAGGCGAGCTCCTTGTCATATGTAGGGTAATTTAAGGCTGCCTCATTAAGTTTTTCACTTAAATACACAAGAGGCCTCCTATCCTGCATTAACACAGCTCCTATACCTATACCTGAAGCATCAAATTCAACTTGAAAAGCTCTCGTAAAGTCTAGCAAAGCTAAACAGGCGCCGAACAAAGTTTATCTTTCAATAAATTAAAAGCCTTATCCTGTTCATCATTCCATTTAAATCCAACATATTTTTTTCAGTTAAAGGTGCAACAATAGTACCGAAATCCTTTATAAATCTTCACTAAAAACTAGCAAGTCCATGAAAACTCCTTACCTCACTACTGATTTTGGTGTAGGCCAATCCCGGATGGCCTTAACTTTCTCCTCATCCATCTAAATACCCTGTGCAGTTACGACATAGCCAAGAAACACAATTTTCTCCATGCAAAGGTACACTTCTTAAAATTAACATACAATTGCTCACTTTGCAATACACTAAGTACATTACTCAAATGATCAAGATGCTCTTGTTATAGATTAAAACGTCATCAAAATACACAACAACAAACTTACCTATAAACGCACGCAATACATGATTCATTAAACGCATAAACGTACTAGGTGTATTTGTAAGTCCAAATGACATGACTAACAATTCATACAAACCATGCTTAGTCTTGATTTGACATGATAGCACCTGCAAAAATTGGTTAGTGGTAAAAAAAATATCCTCACATCGCTCGTGTTTCGCTCAAACACTCTTAATATCCTCACATGCTCACACCTCTCGTCTCACCGACTTAGCAACGCAATTCAAATATGTATAGATAGTCAAGAAGCAATAAAAACCAGAAAACAAGCAAAAACAAAACTGCGATGATAGTCTCGCGAGTAGCAAGCGAATCTATCCGAAATACGAACGAAACTGAAGACTTGAATAAAAACGGAAACGAAATATGCAAAAATGATGAAAAAACACCAAAAAATGTTGGAAATATACTGCAAGAAACGAAAACAATAGAAAGAAAGCGAATTTCAAAAGTTGACGCAAAACATACTCGTTTACGACGGGTTAAGTCTGAATCTGGAACCTAAAGTAAATGATGTCCAATTGTGCTAACATTTCATATAAAGTGCGATATCAACCCAAATAGACAGAATATGAAGTTTGAGAAATTTATAATAAGGTTTGTTATACTGACGCAAAGACGTTATGAATCAGAGCTGATTAGACCCGAAATTCAAAACCAAGGCAAACGATATCCAATTGACCCCAAACTCAATATGTGATACGATTAGGACCCTAGTAATAAGAGTGTTAAATTTGAGCTAATTCCGAGTTGATTTGGTCCAGTTTTCCCTTGTTAGGTTTTCTGGGGCAGAAACCAATAAACATCTTTTTGAACGATTTTTCTTTCTTTCTTTCTTTCTTTCTTTCTTTTTTGTTACTGATATATTTTGGACTGTAACCAAACAAATTAACTAATTTTTTTTTGATATGCTGCAAAATCAAGGAGAAGAAGAAATTGGACACTAAGGAATTTTTACGAAAACAACAAGAAACGAAAATTTCAGAAGGATATAACATGATTAACGGAGCCAAGCTCTGATACCAAATGATGTGAACCTCCTGATCACGTGGTCACGCTGTTGCCACACGCAAAGACACCAATTCCTGGAAAACCAAGTAAATCAGGTTTGATAGGAGTGTGACACGAAGATAACTTGTACCTAGGCACCAGCACTATTGGAAACGAAAAACCCCCACCCAACGAATATTGATTCGCGAGCGAAAAGTATAAGGATGACGCCACGAAGACAGTTGTTCTTCGATAAGTCGTTTTTTAGTTCTTTAGAGAACCATGGAAGGGGAGATTATCTCACCAACACACACACACACAAAGTGCAGCAAATATGAAGTTTTATTAATTTAAATTGTCTAACTTACATATCTGGTTATGCCTTTATTTATACTAACTCTAGACTTAAATAAACCCTAATGGACCCCCCCTTAGGTGGACTTATATGAAGCCCACTTACAATTGACCCAAATAAGTAATAATAACCCAAAGAATAAGAAGAAAACAATAAAAATCCAAAAATTATCGTCCTAAATATGCTAGAATCAGATTTGTCACCCTTAAGAAGTCCCAAATAAACTAGGAAATCTGATCTGAAGCTAGAATTAATTCTGAAGTCTTTTTTCCTTGTTGTAGCTAGGATGAATAAGGAATCCTTGTAAGAAAAGGATTTTGAAACATTAATGAATCCTTGCCACACTTGGAAAACTATATCGCAGCCCATTAAATATCCTTGTAGAACTAGGATATTCCCAAAACAAGCTGTCACATCCTCTTAGGAAAAGAATCCTAGCCAAATAGGAAGTCCACAAGTCAAAAGGAAGTAAATAACAAAATTCATACAGCCTCTGTTGACCAGTATCGTGATACCTTCTCGAACTCCGATTTACCTGAAAGTTTAACCCAAGGTAGGCCAACATGTCAGGAGACTCCACGTAAACTTGCAGCCCGTTCCAACGATCGGATTGAGAATTATGACTGTTGCCGTAAACTTGGATAGTTGCATATTTTACGTCAAAATCCGAATTTGACCTTGCCTGGATCGTATGGTTGTTTTAAATTTGGTCTGTTTATGTTAGAAAGGTCAAAAAAGGTGTGCTAGTTAATTTGTCTAGGTTAGTTTGTCAAAGTCTGTTTTTTGAGCTTGACTTCTGCCATGTTGAATTTTTCCTAACCTTGGAGGAATGTTCCAATTATAAATATAGTATCAGAATATGTAATAAAGGACTTTTGGCCAAGATTTGAAATTTAATTCACAGAATTAAGAGTTCTTCCAAATTGATTTTGTTAAGAACCCTACGTGACTTATCACTCTTCAATCACAAAGAGTGTGGCATCGAAATCCTAGATTGATCTTTGTGGCGTCCAGATCGACTTATCAAAGTATCATTCTAGTCTATCCTCCATCTTATTTACCTTGAAATCACTATAATCCAGCCTAAACACAAAAAAAAAGACAACACAACCAGATCCATCCTTCATCCATTTTCGTCAGATTCATTGTTGCCGATTTTCGAATCATTCACGGCACATCATCTGGTATCAGAGCATCAGTTGTGATCTAAGGCAGGAGCCAAAAACAGAAGAAAGGCTTGTTGGAATTAAGGTTGACAAACTTAATTATGGCTGGAGATAAAGAAGATTTCCCAAGAGGGTTAAGTTTGGAACAGGCACAGGTTATGGGCTTACAACGATCTCATGCTGAGATTCGGGATGAAATGACTGGAATTCGTGAACAGTTGAATACCCTTATGCAAATGATGCAAAGAAATAATTTGCAACCCCAACAGAGGCAAGCACTTAATGTGCCACGAAATGATATTATAGAAGCTGACGAAGATCCAAATGGGGATGATGAGGCCGACGATAGGGGCAGACCAAGAAGGAAGAATTATAATCCTCCTAATGGTCTCAAACTTAAGATTCCATCGTTTAGAGGAAGTAGTTCACCCGAGGAATACTTGGAGTGGATTCAGAAGGTTGAAAAGGTGTTTGAATGGTATGAATATTCTGAAGAAAGGAAGTGCAAGGTGGCAGCACTTGAGTTTACAGATTATGCTCTTTTATGGTGGGAAAATTTAAAGATTCAGAGGAGAAGGGATGGAGAAGAGGAGATTACAACGTGGGCAACTATGAAAAGAGTGATGAAGAAGAGATTTGTTCCTGATTACTATAAACAAGAGCTATACATCAGACTTCAGACTTTGCGACAAGGATCTTTGAGCGTGGAAGAGTATGTGAAAGAGTTTGAGTTGCTGCTGATTCCATGTGAATTGATGGAACCCCAAAAGCAAACAATAGCTAGATTTCTTGGAGGGTTGAGGAAGGATATAGCTAATGTTGTTGAATTATAGCCGTACATCTTCCTTGAGGAAGTTATAAAGCTTGCAACTCGAGTAGAGAGGCAACAGAAACGAGGAGGTGTCCGAACTGGTGTAACTACGTCAAGCACAACAAGGGCTGTTTCTACACCTACACGAGCATGGAGCACACATAAACGAGATGAGAAGGTGGAGTTTACTAAGGGGAATACCAGTTCTGATTCTTTGAAGGGAAAGGAGAAGGTGACAGAACCTCAACATCCTAGGAAGTCTCGAGACATCAAGTGCTTCAAGTGCTTAGGACATGGGCACATTGCTTCAGAATGTCCAAATAAAATGGTGATGATTTTGCATAGGGATCATGGAGAGCTGATCAGTGGAGATGAGGTTGAAATTGAAGATAAAGATGAGGTACAAGTGGCTGAACAAGAAGAGGATTTCGAACCAGTGAAGGGAGATTTGTTGGTTGTGCAATGGGTTCTGAATGCACAAATTGACGTTAGTGATGAGCAATGCGAGAACATCTTTCATACTCGATGTCAAATTCGAGATAAGGTGTGTGGGATGATCATTGACAATGGAAGTTGCACTAATGTTGCGTCAACTACCTTGGTGGAGAAATTGGGTTTAACTACCCTTCCACATCCCAGGCCGTACAGTTTGCGATGGCTGAATGAGAATGGGGAGATTCGGGTGACAAAGCAAGTTCGTGTACCTTTTTCCATTAAAACCTATCATGACGAGGTTTTGTGTGACGTTGCACCGATGTCAGCTAGCCATTTGTTGCTGGGTCGTCCATTGCAGTTTGATTAGGATGTGACCTACAATGGACGAAAGAACACTTATTCTTTTATGCTGAATGGAAAGAAGGTGAACTTGTTACCATTGAGTTCTCAACAGGTTAGAGAAGATCAGATACGAAGCCAACAAAAGGAGGTGAAATCACGTAAGGGGTTGTTGTTAGCCAAAAAAGGAGACATCAAACAAGCATTAGCTTCGGCGGGGGCTGTTTTCATGATCTGGGCAAAGCAATTACTACAAGTAGAAGGATTGGACTTACGAATACAGGTTAAGGAATTGCTTGAAGAATTTAAAGGTGTGTTTCCAGATGAATTACCTAAAGGGTTACCACCTATTCGTGGAATTGAGCATCAAATTGATTTGGTGCCGGGAGCTTCACTTCCTAACAGACCAGCATACAGATGTAATCCAGAGGAAGCAAAAGAGATTCAAAGGCAGGTTGGTGAGCTCTTAGAGAAGGGCTATGTGCGAGAATCACTTAGTCCATGTTCCGTACCTACTTTGCTTGTACCGAAGAAAGATGGTACCATGAGGATGTGTATGGACAGCCGCGCTATCAACAAAATAACACTTAAGTATCGATTTCCTATACCCAGAATTGATGATTTGCTTGATGAGTTGCATGGTGCTGCATTGTTTTCTAAAGTCGATTTGATGAGTGGTTACCACCAAATTAGAATGAAAGAAGGAGATGAATGGAAAACAGCATTTAAAACTAAATAGGGGTTATATGAATGGATGGTAATGCCGTTTGGGTTATCTAATGCGCCTAGTACATTTATGAGGCTTATGAATCATGTTTTGAGGAAGTATATTGGGCTGTTTGTTGTAGTATATTTTGACGATATCCTGGTGTATAGCAAGACCTTTGATGATCATATGAAGCATCTTAGAGTTGTGTTTGAAACTTTGCGAGATTCTAAGTTGTATGGGAAACTCACAAAGTGTTACTTTTGTAAAGAAAGTGTCGTGTTTCTTGGATATATTATCTCTAGCAGGGGAGTTAAGGTTGATGAGGAGAAAATTGAGGCAATTCGGGCATCTCTCTTTCTCTTACCTGGGCAAGTAATTAAAAATGTGGAGCAAATTATGAAATCCTTTCTTTGGTCAGGTTCAGATATGAGAATTACTGGGGCTAAAGTGGCTTGGGATCAGGTATGTCTTCCAAAAAAGGAGGGGGAGCTAGGAATAAAAAGCATAACAGAATGGAACAAGATTGCTTTGTTGAAACACATTTGGAACCTGTGCAATGACTCAGATGGCTCAATATGGTCTACTTGGATCAGATCCAATCTGTTGCGAGGTAGGAATTTCTAGACAATCAAGACGCCACAGAATTGCTCTTGGGCTTGGGGAAAGATTCTAAAGCTCAGATCCTTAGCATGGCCGAAGATGAAGTACATCATAGGAGATGGAATGACAACCTCTCTATGGTTTGATAATTGGCATCCTCACAGCCCACTCGCGGATTCTTACGGGGAAAGATTCATCTATGATTCAGGTCTGGCCAAGAACGCGAAGGTGAATGTGCTAATTCAGAACTCAGAATGGAAAACTCCTACCACCCAAGCTATTGGCTGGCACCCCATTATAGAAGCTATTCCTTCCAATTCTAATCCTAAGATGGGGCAAAAGGATGAGATAGTTTGGTTGGATTTGCCAAATCACAGATTCTCGGTCAAAGTAGCTTGGGAACAACTAAGACGTCATCGTCAGATGGTTGAATGGCATGACATTGTGTGGTTCAAGAATGCTGTTCCAAGACATTCATTTCTTCTATGGATGGCTGTCCAACAGAAACTCACAACTCAAGATAAACTTCATCGGTTTGGTATACATGGTCCCAATAGATGCTCACTTTGTCTCCGCAACAATGAGGATCACAACCACTTGTTCTTTGAATGCTCCTATACTAAAGCGATCTGGTGGGATGTTTGTGACAGATGCGACATTCCAAGAATGACAAAAGGCTGGGATGAATGGATTCGATGGGCCACTGTCTCTTGGCATGGCAAGAGTTTCGTCAATTTTTCTCGTAAACTGAGTTTTGCAGCTATAGTGTATCATGTATGGCAAGAACGGAATGCAAGGATCTTTGCTGGAATGTCTAGAACTCCGAATTTGGTCCTTAATCAAATCGAATGTATCATTCGTGATAAGCTTGATTTGATGAGGAATGTCGTACCAACAAATGAAAACACAAGGATCCAACGAGCTTGGAGGGTGAATACCATAGATTCTTAATCTGTTAGTTAGCTGGTTGTATTGGTTTCCCTAACGAATCTAGTGAGGTTTCAGTTTTACGGTCGGTGGCTAGCCTGTAGCCATCTGTTGTTTTATGTTTCTGTTATCATTGTAAATATGGGGTATGCCCCTTATAATGTTTGTATCTTCTTCTTTTAATACATACGTCAACTTACAAAAAAAAAATTGAGGCAATTCGAGACTGGCCAAAACCTGCTAGTATCGCTGATGTGAGGAGTTTCCATGGTTTAGCTTCTTTCTACAGGCGATTTGTGAAAGACTTCAGCTCTATTGTTGCTCCTATGACAGAATGCTTGAAAAAAGGGAACGACTTTAGATGGAGTGAAGATGCGCAGAAAGCTTTTGAGCTAATTAAGGAAAAGTTGTGTACTGCTCCAGTTTTAGCACTTCCAGACTTTGCTAAAACATTCGAAATAAAGTGCGATGCTTTCGGAGTTGGAATTGGGGCTGTCTTGCTGCAAGAAAAGAGGCCGATTGCATTCTTCAGTGAAAAGTTAAATGGAGCACGTTTGAACTACTCTATTTACGACAAGGAGTTCTATGCTTTGATTCGGGCTCTAGAGGTATGGCAGCACTACTTGTTGCCTAAAGAATTTGTTATACATACTGATCATGAATCCTTGAAGTATCTTAAGGGGCAAAGCAAGCTGAATCGCAGACATGCTAAATGGGTGGAGTTTATGGAGTCATTTCCTTATGTCATAAAGTACAAGAAAGGGTAAGTTAATGTGGTTGCTGATGCTCTTTCTAGGAGGTTTGCACTGATCTCTATGTTGAATGCAAGGCTGATGGGTTTTGAACAAGTGAAGGAACAATATGCTAATGATTCCTACTTTGCTAATGTGGTTGCCGAATGTGCAAAGGGAGCTTGTGATGGGTTCTTTATGCATGAAGGTTAGTTGTTCAAAATGGGCAGAATGTGTATTCCTTCAAGATCATTACGGGAGTTGCTTGTGCGAGAGGCTCATGGCGATGGTCTTAGTGGTCATTTTGGGGAGAAGAAGACTTATGAGCTGCTGAAAGAACATTTCTTTTGGCCTAGCATGTTACGGGATGTGCACAAGGTGATTGAGAGATGTGCTATTTGCAAGAAAGCTAAGGGTAAAGAGAATACATATGGACTGTATATGCCATTGCCTATTCCAGAGCAACCATGGATGGATGTTAGCATGGACTTTGTACTTGGGTTACCAAGAACACAGCGTGGAAAGGATTCAATAATGGTCGTGGTTGATCGATTCTTCAAAATGTCTCATTTCATTCCTTACAACAAAACTGACGATGCAGTACATGTTGCTGATTTGTTCTTTCAAGAGATTGTTCGTTTACATGGAGTTCCTAAAAGCATTGTCTCTGATCGTGATACAAAGTTCTTAAGCCACTTTTGGAAGACTCTTTGGAGGAAGCTTGGAACAAAGTTACTTTTCAGTACGGCATGTCATCCACAAACTGATGGACAAACTGAGGTTCGATTAAATATTGAGGAGAAAATGACAAAGTATGCTAAACAAGCTAACAAGGGGCGGAAAATGGTTAGGTTTGAACCTGGAGATCTTGTTTGGATTCATATTAGCAAGGGCAGATTCCCAAGCAAACGTAAGTCCAAGTTGATGCCAAGAGCTGATGGTCCATTTCGGATTATAGAGAAGGTGAATGACAATGCGTATAAGGTAGATCTTCCTGGTGATTACAACGTATTAGCTACTTTTAATGTGAAAGACTTGACTCCATACTTGGATGACGATGACGATTCTGATTTGAGGACAAATCATTTTCAACCCGGGACTGATGATGTGCATCATGGGAATTATAATCCATCTTGTAAAGCTAAATCTAATATGCAAGAGGATTCAGATGGTCCAATGACAAGAGCGAGAGCGAAACAACTACAAAGGGCCTTGACGAGTCAAATTGAAATGATTGAAGCTGCGTCGGAGTTAAAAATTAGCAATCAGTTTGAAATTGGTTCAAGGATGTTTATTTGCCTACAATTGGAACTTGGATATGGGAAAAGCCCTTAATGGTTCTTTTGATGCTGGGCTACTTGAATTTGGGTTGATATACAAATAAGTGAAGGAATTGATGTTGTTTATGGTCAGAACATCAAATGAATTTGAACCCGAATTTGAAGTCATCCATTGCATGTGAAAACAAGACTAATCTAGGTGGATTTCAAGTTCAGAACGTCTTCTTTCTAGATTGTCCAACCAAGATTGCATTGGACTTTTGTGTAAGAAGATATGGTTGTTTTAAATTTGGTCTGTTTATGTTAGAAATGTCAAAAAACGTGTGCTAGTTAATTTGTCTAGGTTAGTTTGTCAAAGTCTGTTTTTTAGGCTTGACTTTTGCCATGTTGAATTTTTCCTAACTTTGGAGGGATGTTCCAATTATAAATATAGTATCAGAATATGTAATAAAGGACTTTTGGCCAAGATTTGAAACTTAATTCACAGAATTAAGAGTTGTTTTTCCAAATTGATTTTGTGAAGAATGCTACGTGACTTATCACTCTTCAATCACAAAGAGTGTGGCATCGAAATCCTAGATTGATCTTTGTGGCGTCCAGATCGACTTATCAAAGTATCATTCTAGTCTATCCTCCATCTTATTTACCTTGAAATCATTATAATCCAGCCTAAACACCAAAAGAAAGACAACACAACCAGATCCATCCTTCATCCATTTTCGTCAGATTCATTGTTGCCAATTTTCGAATCATTCACGGCACATTAGACTCTTGGATTCTTTTTTTAGAACACTAATCTCTTTATTTCTCTCCCTTTGATACCACCTCTCCTTTTGAATCCTCCTTTTCTTTTGCCATAACACCTAATCAAAATACATGAAATCCCTTCGATTTCTAGGCTGCCGAATACCTTCTCCATATGGTCTCATCCTTAAAACCACCATCACCATTTTATCATCAACGCCCTCCTCATAATCATCCCACCTTGGCCTTTCGGCCCCACTGCCATTGTTTGATTTCGGTTCAGCCCCAACCTTTCTCATATCTTGGGTACATATTCCAGCCACGTTACCATGTTTTCCCACCTTCTCAAGTCTGTCACACACGTTCCCCATCACGAAATTCATTCATTCCATCATCTTCGTCATGGCTTGGATTTGGAATTTAACTTCTACATCAGGAGGGGGCAGTGTGTTGTTTCGATTTGACATGATAGCACCTGCAAAATTGTTGCGATGTCGCGGTCACACAAATTAATTACCCTAGCTTCAAACACAACACACAAATAGTATAGAGCAAGCAAGGGGTTGATCCCACGAGGAAGATTCAAGTCAGATTTTTATGCTAGATGATATGCAATTTGGGAGGGTTTGGACGTTATCTAGGTTAAAGCAAAAGAAAACAAAAAACTATCAAACAAAATTTAATAAAATCAGAAAATTATCAAGAGAACAAACCTTGGTTGCAAGCACACATCCATCTACAGAAATCAGAACTGATCATGGAAACGAAACATCAATTTATATTCTGAATATTTATCTATTCTTAACATTGGTTAGTTAACGGATCCGCCGTATAAATAACCCTAACCATCAAACAACCACAGTGTTCGCACTAGTAATTTAATTCAATGGCAGCCTTAAGAACTAGATAAGTTGATTAATCAAGAAAACATAACTGTCCGCAGTCTATGTTTGATTTGATTGAATGTTCTCCCTAAGATTAATAACGTAGATCCGCCACAATTATTAAACTCAGTTGCTTCACAAGTTCATATACCACAACTCCGGTTTTGATATCAAACTTAGCAATAGATTGTCTACAATAATAACTTAGAGTCCGCTCTAGCAATTAAAATAAACAATCATAGGAAAAATAAGCATAGGAGAACAAACATATTCATCATATAAACTGAAAAGAAAAGGTAAAATAAATCTCACAGTTCTTGAAATCCGAAGGTTTCCGTGTCCTTGCAACCAAGAAAAAGTGTTTAGCCTTGCATGTTTGTTGAACAACTAATCAAAAAGAAGGAAGAATGCACAATTTCGAGTTTCTTAGAGGAGGGGGGTGTTTTTCTCCTCTTGGCTGGCTGCCCCCCTTCTCTTCTCTCATTCTTTTTATATCCTAGGAAACCCTAGTCTCTATTTAACAAAATAGTCCTCCCCTAAGTAGACTGTTTACATTTAAGTACTTTAATAACTATTTTCCTACTAAAGGAGAAATAGCCTTGCATGAAATCTTCAAGCTTTGACGTAGAGGAGCTAAATTGCTGAAATAAGAACTTGGATATTGGTTTAGATGCTTCGGAACGTAATTTGGACTCGTTTCTTCACGAAACCTGTTTGCTAGCAGAATTCAGTTGTCATCTTTGAAAAATCATATCTCCCTCATATGACATCTTTTTTGGTTCAAATTTGGAGAGTTTATAGGCTGTTGAGTCAGGAATCCAAAAAAATTGAGTTTGCATCAATTCGACTTCTGTAGCTCTAGATATTCAAGTTGAAATGGCTGAAGGTCAACACTTGCAGATTGCGAGATTTGACTTTGAAAGTTGCGATTTCCATGCTTTTTCTTATTTTATTTTCTTGCCTTAGATGTCTAGAAAGGTATGGATGTTAGATTTTTAATGCCACTAGAATCACTTCATTTCGACCTCTAGAGCTCACGCTCTTCACAAAACATCGACTGAAGGTCAAATCTGCCAATTATTTCCAATTTACTCTTTTTTGCATCTTTCATCCAAAAGTGCCTTCAAAACATAAAACAAAGAATATCAAGGCATTTTATATATAAAACATAGGCAAAACACTATTTAAATATGGGTGAAACTATCAAATAATATGGTTGCATCAAATACCCCCACACTTAGCTCTTACTCGTCCTCGAGAAAGGATAGGTAAAATCAAATTGAAGTTAAATTAAATCAAATCAAAGTTAAATTAAATCAAATCACTATGACTAATCTCCTAATCTCCCATCAATATCTAAGAATATATGTATTATAAACAAGAATACAATTAAGAAGGATAAAGAGTATAAATTTTCATGAATTTATTTACATGCAAACTTCAAAACTCAATTAATCGTTGGGATTTAAATGAAATCTGTGTCATGCCAAAGTGATAGGTCCTCTCATTGGTATACACTCCAACACTCACGTGTTTAAGGCTTATGTATTTAAATCTCTCAAATTCAATCAATGAATATGTTCTACCATAAGCTTGCTCTTCAATCTCATCTCCATTACTAACATATTACAAACAAAAGGTCTTATTTTCTTGTTGTAATGGGGCTAAGGTTAAGGTGAGGTAAAACAGAGTAAAAGAAAAGGTTCAAACCAAAGAAAGTAGAACATTCTGAAAAATAATATTTCAAACAAGATATTCCATCAAAGCACATAAATTTTCCATCTTTAATCACCAATGCTTAACTTCTTTTGATTTCAAGCTTTTTCAACGTAAAATCTTAAGAACATAAAGGAACACTTCTTTTTTTTTTCGTTTTCTTTTTCTTTTTCTTTTTCTTTTTTCTTTACCTTTGGCAACTTTGCCCATCTTTTCATCAAGCATCACTTCTTCTTCTTTCTTTTACACAATTTCCAACCATAATTCCATGAAATATCACTAGTATATGATCTACTAATCCTTGGCCAAGGGAAAGGGAAAACATATATAAAGTTAAGGCTTATACATGGATAAAGCAAAGAAAAGATAAACAAGCTCAAAAGGGGTTTACTAAGGATAATTTGCTTTCGGTTGGCTTTTTGGCTCAAGTGGTTAAAATTTCTAATGCCTTTATCATCTTTATGTATATATGTAATGTGAATGTAATCTCAACAAGATATGAAGCAAGTTCTAGAGATACATATCATTGAAAGAAGGCACAATCAAAGAATATAATGTTGAAGGCTCAAAAGCTTGCATTGGTATAACACTATAAAGTCAACATGGCATAAAGCAAAGGGAAAGGGAAAACATATATAAAGTTAAGGCTTATACATGGATAAAGCAAAGAAAAGATAAACAAGCTCAAAAGGGGTTTATTCTCAAAGTCAATCCCTAAACCAATTAAATCTTAAAACTTGCATGCACACTTCTTCATTCGATTTATATCTTCATCTATCTCAATTAATTCTCATATATAATACTCACATTCTCATAAACCAATAGGAGTTCAAAATATCAAACATAGAAATTCATTTTTTTTAGAACAAGAAAGAAAATCAAAATAAGAAAACCAACATTCTCCCAATACCCCCACACTTAAAACGCGACATTGTCCTCAATGTTGAAATAAAATTAAAGGAATATAGGAGAATGACAAAAATAAAGTAAAATGCGAAAAATAAAAGATAAGGGAAAAAGAAAGCAAATCTGTTTTTTTTTTGTGCTGGGTTGCCTCCCAATAAGCGCTTTTTTTTTTATGTCATTGGCTCGACATGTTGCATGCTCATTCTTCATAGATTGGTTCAGCTAACTCCACAGAAGCGGTGAGTTCTGCCGTCCAACCTTCATAGAAAGGTTTCAAGCGATGCCCATTGACCTTGAGTACTTTGTTGGTTTCTAAACTTGTAATTTCAACTGCACCATAAGAAAAAACATTAGAAACAACAAATGGTCCAATCCAACGAGAGCGTAACTTTCCAGGAAAAAGTTTCAAACGCGAATGATAAAGAAGGATTTTGTCTCTAACATTAAACTCTTTTCTTGTAATCATTCGGTCATGGAGACTCTTAGTCTTTTCTTTATAAATCCTTGCATTCTCGTAAGCATCATTTCGAATCTCTTCCAACTCTTGCAATTGCAACTTTCTTGCAATCCCAGCAGCATCATAATCCATGTTACATTTTTTAATGGCCCAAAAAGCTTTGTGTTCAAGCTCCACTGGTAGATGACATGCTTTTCCATAAATCATCCTATAAGGTGACATTCCTATAGGTGATTTGTAAGCTGTCCGATAAGCCCAAAGTGCATCACCAAGTCGTAGACTCCAATCTCGCCGGTTAGGTTGCACTGTCTTCTCCAAAATAGACTTGATTTCTCGATTTGAAATTTCAGCTTGACCATTCATTTGAGGATGGTATGCTGTGGAAGTCCGATGAGTCACATGATATTTGCGTAATAATGCTTCCATTGAACGATTGCAAAAATGAGTGCCACGATCACTAATGATAGCTTTAGGGATTCCAAACCTGTCAAATATGTGAGTCCTGACAAAATCTAAAACTTAGCATCTTTAGTTCGTGTGGCTTTCACCTCAATCCATTTGGACACATAATCAACAATAAGAAGGATATAAAGATTGCCAAAAGAAGAAGGAAATGGACCCATAAAATCAATACCCCAAACATAAAAATTTCACTTACAAGAATATTCGTTAAAGGCATTTGATTCTTATGAGTGATATGGTAGTTTTTTGGCATTTTTCACACGATTTGCAAAAATGATATGCATCCTTAAAAAAAGAAGGCCAATAAAAACCACTTTCAAGTACCTTGTGGGCCATTCTTTTTGCTCCAAAATGCCCACCACAAGAATGAGAATGACAAAAGGTAAGAATGGAATGAAATTCATCTTGTGGTACACATCTCCTAACTACTTGATCCACACAAAATTTCCACATATAAGGAGTATCCCAAAAATAATATTTAGCATCAGCTCGTAACTTGTCTTTTTGGGATGTAGACAAACCTGGAGGGAATTCTTTGGTGACTAAATAGTTCACCAAATCAGCATACCATGGTCTTGTAGAGGAATGTAACACATACAACTGCTCATCGGGGAATGTCTCTCATATTGTTTCGGTTTGTATATCCTCAGTCCTCAATCGGCTCAAGTGATCAGCCACATGATTTTCAGCACCTTTTTTGTCTTTGATCTCAAGATCAAATTCTTGTAAAAGCAAGATCCACCTAATCAATCTTGGTTTGGACTCCTTTTTCTTCAAAAGATACCTTAAAGCTGCATGATTAGTAAAAAAAATGACTTTTGCACCAAGTAGATATGACCTGAATTTTTCAAGAGCAAACGCCACTGCAAAAAGTTCCTTTTCAGTTGTATGGTAATTGCATTGTGCTCCGTCCAACAAGCGGGAAGCATAGGCGATAACATGCAAAATCTTTCCTATTCTTTGCCCAAGGACAGCCCCTACCGCATAGTCACTTGCATCACACATTATCTAAAAAGGCTCATCCCAATTTGGTGGTTGGATGATAGGGGCAGATGTGACACGCCTCTTAAGCTCATCATGGGCATCTTTACATGCTTGATCAAACACAAAATCCACTTCTTTGGCTAATAGTTTGCACAAGGGTGCTGTAATCTTCGAGAAATCTTTGATAAAGCGTCGATAGAAACCTGCATGGCCAAGAAAAAAAACGAATTTCCCTCACGCAGGAGGGGTAAGGCAATGATGAAATAACGTCTATTTTAGCTTTATCAACCTCTAATCCACGTGAAGACACAACATGCCCAAGAACTATTCCTTGTTCTACCATAAAATAACACTTTTCATAGTTTAAGACAAGGTTAGTTTCAATGCACCTTTTCAAGATCAAAGATAAATTTTCTAGACATTTATCAAAAGAATCACCATACACCGTGAAATCATCCATGAAAACCTCAATTATTCTTTCAACATAGTCAGAAAAAATACTCATCATGCATCTTTGAAAAGTTGCAGGTGCATTACAGAGACCAAAGGGCATTCTCCTATATGCATATGTACTAAATGGACATGTAAATGTAGTCTTTTCTTGATCCTCAGGATTAATAACAATCTGATTGTATCCACTATATCCATCAAGAAAGCAATAAAAATACTTACCTGCTAGGCGTTCAAGCATTTGATCCATGAATGGTAATGGAAAATGATCTTTGCGTGTAGCAAGATTTAGCTTTCTGTAATCAACACACATTCTCCATCCACTCAAGATGCGAGTAGGAATGAGCTCATCATTTTTGTTTTTCACCAACGTGATTCCGGTCTTTTTAGGCACCACATGAATTGGCGCCACCCATTTACTGTCCGTGATGGGATAAATGACTCCTGCATCTAATAGTTTCAAAATTTCAGCTTTCACTACCTCTATCATAGGCGGGTTCAACCTCCTTTGCATTTCCCTTGTTGGTTTCGCATTGTCCTCCAATAGTATGTGATGCATACACATTGAGGGACTAATGCCCTTGATGTTAGCTAAAGTCCATCCAATGGCCGTCTTGTGATCACACAACAACTTCACAAGTTTTTCCTCTTGCGTATTTGTCAAACCTGTTGCTATAATAACGGGAAGTGTATTGTTGTCGCCAATGAATACATACTTTAAATTATCGGGCAAAGGTTTCAATTCTAACTTAGGTGCCTGTAAAATAGATGGCAAAAGCTTTTTATGTGAAAGTACTAAATCAACAAAGACATTACCATGGGGAACAATTTGCAATTATTGCAATGCCAATGCTGATTCGTGCACGTTTTGGGGAACACATATGTGCCTCTCCATCTCTTATATCTCGGTAAAATCATAGCCATAGGTCAAAGCTACGCTTAATCCATCCTCACAATCAAAATCAAAAACTTGTTGCACACACTTATCAACTTGGTCATAGCATGTGATAGAATAAACATTGCTATAAGGATATTTCATTACATCATGAAAATTAAATTCAATCTTTTCATCTCCTACTTCCATAGACAAAGTACCCTTACCACAATCTATCTTTGTATTGGTAGTTTTTAAGAATGGTCTCCCAAACAATATAGGAGTGTTGTTTGATGAATCACAAGAATCATGTTCCATATCAAGAATATAAAAGTCGCATGGAATGACCAAACTATCAATCTTGACTAGGACATCTTCTATCACACCAAGTAGGTAAACAAAACTACGATCCGCAAGTTGTATTACAATGCTAGTTTTATTCAAAGGCTCAAGACTAAGAGAATCATAAACATGTTTGGACATAACACTAATGGATGCACCTAAATTGCACAAGGCCCCTTTGAAACTAGCATTACTAATAACACATGGGATAGTCAAAGCACCTGGGTCCTTTTGCTTCAAAAGCATATTCTGTTGAACAACAACAGATACAACTTCACCCATACTTACCATTTCATGACCTTTCAGTTTGAAAGCTCTCTTGGTAGTACACAACTCCTTCAAAAATTTGGCATACTTGGGAATTTGCTTGATAGCATCAAGCAAAGGAATGTTGAGTTCTACTTTCTTGAAAACCTCTAAAATCTCTTTTTCTTTGTCCTCTTTCTTTGACCTAGAAGAACTCACAGGAAAGGGTGGAATTGTTTTAAAACTGGAAGTCATTGATTGAGGAGTTACCTTTGGAGTGTTGGTCTTTGTTTCAGTTTGTGGAGGAAGAGAATGTTCCTTCTTTGTACTCAATTCGGTTTCTATCTCTTCTTCTTCCTCCATCTCAATTTGTTTCGACCTTTTCTCTTCAAGTTCTTTCCCACTTCGCAGCATGATCACACTAACATTCTCCCCCACACTTGAAGCTATTTGCCCCATTTGCTTCTCTAAGTTGTGAATACTTGACTTTGTTTCTTGTTGAAAAGACATGACATTTTGTTGCAAGGTCACAGTGTTAGAAGCCAAAGTTTTCATCATCTCACGAAGATCATCACTAGATGACGACCCCATAACATTGGAGTTTGTGAATGGAGGGGGTTGTCTTGTTTGATAATTCTGTTGGGGCTGAAATCCATAGGGATAGAACTGTCGGCCTTGATTGCCTTGTTAAGGTGGGTTCCCATAACATAAGTTTGGATGATCCCTCCATTCGGGATTGTACGTGTTGGAAAAGGGATCATATTTACGTTGGGACTGTCCGTTGAATCCTCCATCAACTGCATGAACTTGTTCAATGTAATCTTCTTGCATTGTTGGGCACATATCTGAGGTATGTCCTTGTAAGGAACATATGCTACAAACTTTCACCTGCTGTACATTTCCACAAGCCAAAGAACGCACAAGAGAAGTAAGATCATTAACTTTATTTTCAAGGTTAGAAATAGTTACCTCATTTACTCGTTTGTTTATGAAGTCTCCACGCGTGCCAAATTGTTTCGAGTTGGCTGCCATGTTTGAGATCAATTGGCGTGCAGCCTCGGGTGCCTTATCTACCAATGCCCCTCCACTTGCAGCATCAATGATACTACGGTCAGTAGGCATCAATCCTTCATAGAAATATTGAATGAGCAGCTGATCGGGTATTTGATAATGAGGGCATTGAATGCACAGTTGCTCAAATCTTTCCCAATACTCAGAAAGTGTCTCTCCATGAGATTGTCGAATCCCACATATTTCTTTCCTTATGTTGGCAACTCGAGATGCTGGGAAATACTTTTCAAGGAAAATCTTCTTCATGGCATTCCAAGTTCCAACGGAACCTGGGAGAATAGAGAAAAACCATGCCTTTACTGCCCCTTTTAAAGAGAAAGGGAAAGCTTTCAACTTAACTTGTTCTTCGTCAACTCCATTTGGTTTCATGCCAACACAAACCATATGGAACTCCTTGAGATGAGTATAGGGATCTTCACCTGCAAGACCATTGAATGTTGGTAGCAAATGTATAAAACCAAATCTGAGCTCAAAGTTTACATCATTGTCGATGTTTATGCACAATGGCTGATTTTCCACGTTAGGAGCAGCAAGCTCCTTGAGTGTTTGTTGTCGTGCAACAGCCATAGTGTTGAGACTAGCTTCCTTTCGTAACCTGCGTAAAGTTTTTTCTATTTCGAGATCCAACTGCACTTGACTTTGGTTAGTAGAACGGGTTACTGGCATAAATCATCAAGAAAACTCAAAAGAAACCAACCACACAAGAGATCGAAAACAATGCAAATTGTACGAAAATCCTATGGTAGAAAACTAAAACTGCCTAAAAACCCTAGAAAAGAGCGGAATTTGGCCTCGATAGGGTGAGGCTAATGGCTTACCATTAGTCCTATTTATAACATCGTTTTCCTTCAGGGAACAAAAGGCAGATACCTAATTCCACCAAAAAATTCTATTTTGAACAGTACCACTGCCGTAATGAACAGTACCGCAACAATAAAAAATTCTGTTTTTTTTTTCCAGAAAAAGAAACAACAATCACAACAAATAAAAATAATAGCACAAGAATCAGCTAAAATTACTTCCCCGGCAGCGGCGCCAAAAATTGTTGCGATGTTGCGGCGCACAAATTAATTACCATAGCTTCAAACACAACACACAAGATAGTATAGAGCGATATGATATGCAATTTACGGGGGTTTGGACGTTATCTAGGCTAAAGCAAAAGAAAACAGAAAACTATCAAACAAAATTTAATAAAATCAGAAAATTATGAAGAGAACAAACCTTGGTTGCAAGCACACATCCACCTACAGAAATCAGAACTGATCATGGAAACGAAACATCAATTTATATTCTGAATATTTATCTCTTCTTAACATTGGTTAGTTAACGGATCCGCCGTATAAATAACCCTAACCATCAAACAACCACAGTGTCCGCACTAGTAATTTAATTCAATGGCAGCCTTAAGAACTAGATAAGTTGATTAATCAAGAAAACATAACTGTCTGCAGTCTATGTCTGATTTGATTGAATGTTCTCCCTAAGATTAATAATGTAGATCCGCCACAATTATTAAACTCAATTGCTTCACAAGTTCATATACCACAACTCCGGTTTTGATATCAAACTTAGCAATAGATTGTCTACAATAATAACTTAGAGTCCGCTCTAGCAATTAAAATAAACAATCATAGGAAAAATAAGCATAGGAGAACAAACATATTCATCATATAAACTGAAAAGAAAAGGTAAAATAAATCTCACAGTTCTTGAAATCCGAAGGTTTCCGTGTCCTTGCAACCAAGAAAAATGTTTAGCCTTGCATGTTTGTTGAACAACTAATCAAAAAGAAGGAAGAATGCACAATTTCGAGTTTCTTAGAGGAGGGGGGCGTTTTTCTCCTCTTGGATGGCTTCCCCCCTTCTCTTCTCTCATTCTTTTTATATCCTAGGAAACCCTAGTCTCTATTTTACAAAATAGTCCTCCCTTAAGTAGACTGTTTACATTTAAGTACTTTAATAACTATTTTCCTAAAAAAAGAGAAATAGCCTTGCATGAAATTTTCAAGCTTTGACGTAGAGGAACTAAATTGCTGAAATAAAAACTTGGATATCAGTTTAGATGCTTCGAAACGTAATTTGGACTCGTTTCTTCACGAAACCTGTTTGCTGGCAGAATTCAGTTGTCATCTTTGAAAAATCATATCTCCCTCGTATGACATATGTTTTGGCTGAAATTTGGAGATTTTATAGTCTGTTGAGTCAAGAATCCAAAACAATTTAGTTTGCATCAATTGGACTTCTGTAGCTCCAGATATTCAAGTTGGAATGGCTGAAGGTCAACACTGGCAGATTGCGAGATTTGACTTTGAAAGCTGCGATTTCCATGCTTTTCCTTATTTTATTTTCTTGCCTTAGATATACAGAAAGATATGGATGTTAGCTTTTTAATGCCACTGGAATCACTTCATTTCGACCTCTAGAGCTCACGCTCTGCACAAAACATCGACTGAAGGTCAAATCTGCCAATTATCTCCAATTTACTCATTTTTACATCTTTCATCCAAAAGTGCCTTCAAAACATAAAACAAAGAATATGTGGCATTTTATATGTAAAACATAGGCAAAACACTATTTAAATATGGGTGAAACTATCGAATAATATGGTTGCATAAAAAATCAAGGAGAAGAAGAAATGGGACACTAAGGAATTTTTGCGGAAACAACAAGAAATGAAAATTTCAGAAGGATATAACATGATTAACGGAGCCAAGCTCTGATACCAAATGATGCGAACCTCGTGATCACGTGGTCACGCTGTTGCCACACGCAAAGACACCAATTCCCGGAAAACCAAGTAAATCAGGTTTGATAGGAGTGTGACACAAAGATAACTTGTACCTAGGCACCAGCACTATTGGAAACGGAAAACCCCCACCCAACAAATATTGATTCGCGAGCGAGAAGTATAAGGATGACGCCACGAAGACAGTTGTTCTTCGATAAGTTGTTTTTCAGTTCTTTAGAGAACCATGGAAGGGGAGATTATCTCACCAACACACACACACACACACACACACAAAGTGCAGCAAATAAGAAGTTTTATTAATCTGAATTGTCTAACTTACATGTCTGGTTATGCTTTTATTTATACTAACTCTAGACTTAAATAAACCCTAATGGACCCCCCCTTAGGTGGACTTATATGAAGCCCACTTACAATTGACCCAAATAAGTAATAATAACCCAAAGACTAAGAAGAAAATAATAAAAATCCAAAAATTATCGTCCTAAATATGCTACAATCAGATTTGTCACCTAAGAGAAGTCCCAAATTAACTAGGAAATCTGATCTGAAGCTAGAATTAATTCTGAAGTCTTTTTTCCTTGTTGTAGCTAAGATGAATAAGGAATCCTTGTAAGAAAAGGATTTTGAAACATTAATGAATCCTTACCACACTTGGAAAACTATATCGCAGCCCATTAAATATCCTTGTAGAACTAGGATATTCCCAAAACAAGTTGTCACATCCTTTTAGGAAAAGAATCCTAGCCAAATAGGAAGTCCACAAGTCAAAAGGAAGTAAATAACAAAATTCGTACAGCCTCTGTTGACCAGTATCGTGATGCCTTCCCGAACTTTGATTAACTTGAAATTTTAACCCAAGGTAGGCCAACATGTCAGGAGACTGCACGTAAACTTGCAGCCCATTCCAACGGTCGGATTGAGAATTATGATTGTTGCCGTAAACCTGGATAGTTGCACATTTTACGTCAAAATCCAAATTTGACCTTGCCTGGATCGTATCAGTTATTTTTGTTTTTTTAGTGTTCCTTTAAGTTTTCCAGTGTTTGCGTTCATCTTTTTGTTCTTTGTATCCGCGCCATCTAAGCAAAAAAAAAAAAAATAGGGGGTTATATTTCATCTTCTTATTGTCTCTAATGCAACTCTTAGTGAGAGATTAAAAAAAAGATCGAGAGAGAGAGAGAGATTAGTTAAAATTTGAATGATGATTCAATTGTGCCGCAGAAACACAACTCTTAGTGAACTACAAGTAAATCACCTCCGAATAAATTGCAACTTCATATTATGTCCATTGGGGGTGAGAGCACAACATTTATAAAATTTGGGCTTATTTTGATATATTTTGCTTGAGGTTTTTAATTCGAGGTTTAATTCTGCCGCAGAAACACTACTCTTAGTGAACCATAAGCAAACCACCTTAGAATCAATCCAAACTTCATATTTTGTGTATTGGGGGTGAGATCTCACCATATATTATATTTGTGATTATTGGGATATCGGTTTCTTGAGCTTTTAATTGGAGATTCATTTCTCCCGCAAACTGATCATACAAGGGGTTTGGGTACCTAAACATAATAGATCAGCCTATAAACTGAGATTTGTTTTTATCTTGGTATCCGAATACTATATATTAAATTCTAGGTCATTTGGATAGAGGTTTCATTAAGCTCCAGAATTGGGTTTTGCCTTGTCATAACGGGTCTGTTTTGCATTATCTTTCAAAACTTGTTTTGTTTCTGTTGATTTTGTTCCTTCCAGTATATTATCATCATATTTGGGATATTTGGCTGTTGTTTGTCATTTTTATTACTTTCACATTTGTTTGTTTTCGAGCAGTTCTAGTCCAAACAAAAGTCAGATTTGTAATTTCGAGTCTAAATCAGTGTTCTTTTTGTTGTAAACTCTATTCTTGTTGTGTATTCGTCTTCTTCTATTTTTCCTATTTGTGTCATGTATCCAGAAAGGGAGAGGGAACGAAGGAGGATTCTAGCTCAAGGATGCGAAAAACTAAGCCATGGTTTGGGGGTTTTAGAAGAAGAAGTTGATAAGTGTAGAAGATTATTGTTTGATCTTCAAGTTTCCTTGGAAAAGGAGGTACACTGCCAAAAAAAATGAAAGAAGAAGGAGAGCCGCTGTTGTTATCATTCAAAAGTATGTACACAAGTAGTTAGTATGACATGCTTATTTGAAATTCTCGTTGGTCACTACTTCCATACAGTATTGTTGGAGAAAGGTATTAGCAATAAGGGAATTCTGAAGGCTTTTAACAAGAGGCTAATGAAGTTGCCACTAATCCTATTCAAGATTTAAGGGCAAATCTTCTTGAAGAGGAAAGGAATGATACAGTTCAGCCTTGTAATACGACCCAAGAAAGGTCAAATTCAAATTTTGGCGTAAAATTCTTTACCGTCCAGTTTTACGCTATTGAGCATAACTCCAAATCCAAGTGTTGGATCGAGCTAAAACGTTACCAAAAGATTCTAGAGGTATTGGTCTATATTAGGGTAAAGTTTTAAGTGAATCGAAGTTCGCAAAGTACTTTCAATATATGTCAGAACAAGCTGTATGAATTTTGTTAATTTTTTTTTTTGACTTGTGGACTTCCTATTTGGCAAGAATCCTTTTCCTACAAGGATGTGGGAGCTTGTTTCGGGAATTTCCTAGTTCCACAAATATCTTTAATAAGCTACGATATAATCTCCAAGTGTGTAAGGATTCATTAATGTTTCAGAATCCTTTTCTTATAAGGATTCTTTATTCATCCTAGCTACATAAGGAAAGAAGGGCTGGTGATATTTAATGACAGATTAGTTATTTTTATTATTTTTTTCATGTTTGGACTTGATTAATACTTTTTTTATCAGCTAGGATCCAAGGCTTGTTTGGATCAGGCTATAGGCTTTTCAGTTTAGGGTTTTTGGGTTAGTTTTGTATATGGGTCAATTCAGTCCACAAGGGTAGATCCATTAGGGTTAATTTTTAAGAACTATTTAAACACATGTAACCTAAATTTTCGGTAGCCATTGATGAATATTACTTCTGAATTTTTTAGTTTTAATGTGTAAGAGTGATTTTTACATTCTTCAGTTCTTAAATGAACTAAATCTGACTTATCGTTGATTAACTGGCTTCGTGGCGTCATTCTGCTTCATTCCAATATTGTTGGTGTGGTGGTGGGGCAGGTCTCCATTGTGTCACACTCCTATTAGACCTATTTTGGCTTTTCAATATCAGATCGCAATCTTGAATGTGGGTTGCGTAACCACATGGTCACGAGGTTCACATCAATTTTCACACTCATGCTACACAATAACAAAACCAAGCTCCATGAATGCATTATCAAGTGTGCACAAACCTCCATTTCTTTTAAGAGACAAGGCATAATGACATACAAATGAGTAACACTCGCAATTATACACTCAAAAGGAGTTATACATATCTTTATCATATGAGACATTCCAAACAATCCATTCACCATTTTCTCACTCAGAAATGAAAAAAATAGACTTAAGTGTGAGACAACCTTCATGACCCCACGAGTTCATGAGCAAGAACACAACACTCGTCAAGTGGAAAAATCACCACTTTGTCATAGAAATCCTGAACATTTAACTCTCCAAAGACTGTGCCTCCACAAAGGCAAACCTAGACAACTATGAAGGACTCACAGACCCTCGAAAGCACATAAAAAATGTAAGAAGCATCTTATAGCTTTTCATACAAGACACTGATGCTATGTCCAAAGTTTTTTTAACAAATGCTTCGCAGAATTGTACATGCATGATATCATAGCCTAGAGCCCGACTTTACTCTCCACTTTTATGATTTTATCTCTAAATTCATATCTCGTTTTAGCACAAACATTCCTTCCATAAAGAGCACCATAATTCTCTTTGTTATCAAACAACAAGAAAATGAAGCACCGGGGCCAATCTCTAAAGATTCAACGAAGAAATGCTCAAGGTGAAAAGACTCTTTGAACCCATCATCAAAGAATCTCTAATTAGCAAAGTATACAATTAATTCTTTGGAAAAGGTTATACACACTCCCTAAAAGAAATCTTTTCAGCATCAAATAAGAAATGGAAATTTTTATTAGAGTGGAAGAAGTCAGCATGACCAAACAAGGTCACCTATGTTTTATAGAGTAGAGTCTTACCAATGCCATTAATCTCTAACCAAAGTATCTAAAAAGAGCAAGGGACATATTCGTGATCACCTAACATTCCTAGAACTTAGACTATGCCCGTAACCACCATACATGCTAAGGTACTAGTTGTTATCCAAGAGAAAGAGTTTATGCAATATCCTTCTCCCATGAAAAATAGGGCGAACATGAGGAACCCAAACAAGTTTTGTCTTTTTCACTGTGACCATGAAAATGACATTGAGGAATGTCACGCATTGAAAAAAGAAATAGAAAGATTAATTGCTAAAAGTTACCTACACCAATTCGTAAGAAAAGAAAAGCAACCAGAACTAGGGAAAGAAATCTGCGCATTTGATGCATTAACTAAGATAAAATAATCTCCAGATTATCCCATGAATTATATCTCTATCTTTTAAAATTTTTGAATAAAAAATAGTAGTCTTCTTCATACCTCTGTTATGTGAACCTCTATGAAAAGTCTATGTGTTTTCAAACAAGTCTCTAAGTCCCCGTGATCACTGTCTCCAGGTCCTCGTGATCACTTGTCCCCAAAAAGATCATGTATCCTTCTCCAAAAAATATTAGCAAAAGTTTTAACACATGGAACACCAACTAAAAGCAATACAGAGGCATCATAACAATCTCAAGCCCAATATGTTCACAAAAGGTAGCATTTACATGATAAAGTATTTCCTCGTCATTTTCTTCTCCTTATTAAGTCTTTCAAACACATTACTTAAAATACTAGAGGTAACTAACGTACGAATAAAAAAAAGGTCCAACTCGCCTAGGCCAACCCTGAGCGAACAACCCATTAGCTCATCCTAGGTGCTGGCACCCGATCCTAGTCGCTCGTGCCCAGGCTTGGCCTAGGTGAACATGCATAATCATCCTAGCCCAACTACTAGCCCACTTTTCTCTTTCTCTCTCCATGTTTTTTTCTCCACTTACTATGCTTTTATCTCATATATTTTCCTCGGTATTGATAATTTTACATGTAGCACACATAATTTTATGTCTAATACTCACGAACATTTTGCAAGACAAACACCATTTTCTATCACTGATACCTTATGACCCATATGGAACACCAATAAAAAAAATGATATGATTCAGCCTTGTGATACGACCCAAGTAAGGTCAGATTCGGATTTTGGTATTAAATTTTCTACGGTCCAGTTTTACGCTATTGAGCATAACTCCAAATCCAACTACTGGCTGGAGCTGAAACTTTACCAGACAATCCCAGAGGTATTTTTCTATGTTGGGGTAAATGTTCAGGTGAATCGGAGTTTGGAAATGACTTGCGATATAGGTCAGAACAGGCTGTATGAATTTTGTTATTTACTTTCTTTTGACCTGTGGACTTTCTATTTGGCAATGATCCTTTTTCTAAAAAGAAGTGTTAGCATGTTTTGGGAATTTTCTAGTTCCACAATCTTTAATTAGCTTAAACATAATTTCCAAGAGTGGCAACGATTCATTAATGTTCCAAAATCCTTTTTTTATAAGGATTCCTTATTCATCCTAGCTACACAAGGAAAGAAGGGCTGGTGTTATTTTTATTATTTTCTTTTATGTTTAGGCTTATTTAAAACTTTGTTTTGAGCTAGGATCCAAGGCTTGTTTTGATCAGGTTATGGGCTTTTCAGTTTAGGGTTTCTGGGTTAGTTTTGTATGTGGGTCAGTTCTGCCCACAAGGGTAGATCCATTAGGGTTAATTTTTAAGAACTATTTAATCGCATGCAACCTAACTTTTTGGCAGCCATTGATGAATATTACTTTTGAATTTTTTAGTTTTAACATGTGAGAGTGATTCTTGCATTCTTCAGTTCTTGAATGAACTGAATCTGACTTATCGAAGATTAACTAGCTTCGTGGCATCATTCTACTTTATTCCAATAGTGTTGGTGCCTTGGGGTAGGTTTTCATTGTATCACACTATTATTAGACCTATTTCAGCTTTTCACGATCAGATCTCAATCTTGATTGTGAGTTGTGTGACCACGTGATCACGAGGTTCGCATTAAAAATGCAGTTGCATTATTGCGGCAACATCGTTGAGTAATTGCGCTTGGTTGGAGAGTTGGTGGAGATCTAGGAGAGTTGAAGTCCATGTGGAGAGATCAGTCACTATCCCATGTGTTGGATTATCGTTAGCTATATAAAGAATTTTTGGTGAAAGGTGAAAAGGAATTGATGTGCCGTGAATGATTCAAAAATCAGCAACAATGAATTCTGATGAAAATGGATGAAGGATGGGTCTGGTTGTGTTGTCTTTCCTTTGGTGTTTAGGCTGGATTATTGTGATTTTAAGGTAAATAAGGCGGAGGATAGACTAGAATGATACTTTGATAAGTCGATCTGGATGCCACAAAGTTCAATCTAGGATTTTGACGCCACACTCTTTGAGATCGAAGAGTGATAAGTCAGGTAAGGTTCTTCACAAAATCAATTTGGAAGAACAATTCTTAATTCTCAGAATTAAGTTTCAAAATCTTAGCCAAAAGTGTTTATTACATATTCTGATATCATATTTATAATTAGAACATCCATTAAGGGCTTTTCCCATGTCCAAGTTCCAATTGTAGGCAAATAAGCACCTTTGAACCAATTCCAAACAGATTACTGACTTTTAACTCTGACAGATCTTCAATTATTCCAATTTGACTCTTTAAGGCCCTTTGTAATTGTTTTGTTCTCGCTCTTGTTAATGGACTGTTTGAATCCTCTTGCGTATTAGGTTCAGCTTTACGAGATGGATTATAATCCTTATGATGTACATCATCAGTCCTGGGTTGAGAATGATTTGTCCTCAAATCAGAATCATCAACGTCATCCAAGTATGGAGTCAAGTCTTTCACATTAAAAGTAGCTGATACATTGTAATCACCCGGAAGATCTATGATTAGTACTTAAAATTGCATTTTCTTTAAGGTTTTATATCATCATATTGCACTTAAAGTATCATTAAATTCCCTAACTTAAGCATGTTTTATAATAACAAGTCTGATAATATAAGATATCTTTAATTTATGGTAAATGTTCATTTTTAATGCAGGCATGTTTCATAATTCAAATGATTGATTGATTTGTTTAACTATTGAAATTGAGAAGACAAAGAGAGGGCTAAGTTTAGAGAAGAGATGCTGGTTCAATTCAAACTAGAACACTATTCGATTATTGGGTCATAACTGGAGCTGTAGACATTGGATTTAGGTTTGGTTTATCTTGATGGAAAGGTACAACAAAGGCCTAAAACTTTCATGAAGAGACCAAGATTCAAAACGACCGTTTTCAAGCTCAAATCTTAGCAACAAAAGAGAAGTTTGAATCTGTCCTGCAGCCCAGACACTGTTTGAACCTCTTAGCTCTAAGCCTTGTAACTGGACCAACCAGAACCTCCAATGGATCCTTTGGTGCTTGGATCGCATCATCCCCTCTCTTCTCAAAATGATTCAACCTCGAATCATCACCTACATCAAACAAAGAAAGATTAACAACATTGAATGTAGCAATAACACCATACTCACTTGGTAGATCTACTTTGTAGGCATTATCATTAATCCTTTTCTATGATTTGAAAAGGACCATCTCCTCGAGGCACAACTTTGATCTCCTTTGTTCAGGGAACCTTTCCTTCCTCATATGCACTCAAACCCAATCACCTGATTCAAACCTCACCAATTTTCATCCTCTGTTAGCCTTGCGTGCATATTGTTCATTCTTTTTCTCTATTCGTTGCCAAATCTTTGCATGTAAATCTTTCACCACCTGTGCCTTTTGAGTTCCATCAAGACTAACCCTTTCATCAACAGGTAAAGAAATCAAATCTAATAGTGTCAAAGGATTAAAACCATATAAAATCTCAAATGGTGAATAATTAGTAGTAGAATATACACTACGATTATATGCAAATTTAATAAATAACAAATAATCTTCCTAATTTTTAAGATTCTTTTAAATGATGACCCTTAATGACTGTGTTAAAGTTCGCTTAACAACTTCAGTTTGGCCATCTGTTTCTGGATGACAAGTAGTAGAATATAAAAGTTTAGTTCCTAACTTACCCCACAAAACCTTCCAGAAGTAACTTAAAAACTTAACATCTCGATCTGACACAATGCTCCTAGGAACTCCATGTAGCCGAATGACCTCTCTAAAGAATAGGTTAGCTATATTTGTTGCATCATCAGTTTTATGGCAAACAATGAAATATTTCATCTTAGAAAATCTATCCACAACAACAAATATAAAGTCTCTTCATTTCATAGACCTATGTAGACCCAAAATAAAATCCATAGAAATATCAACCCAAGGTTCCTTAGGAACAGGTAAAGGTGTGTATAACCCATGAGGCATTACTCTAGACTTAGCTTGTCTACATGTTATGCACCTATTACAAATTCTTTGCACATCTCTTTTCATGTTAGCCAATAAAAGTGTTCATGTAAAACATCCAAAGTCTTAGCAATTCCAAAATGCCCCATTAAACCACCCTCATGAGCTTCCCTTACAAGCAATTCACGCAAAGATTAGGCACACACAATTTATTTTCCTTAAACAAAAATCCATCATGCCTAAAAAACCTATCATTGGGCTAAACTTTGCACTCATCATATATATAATTAAAATCAATATCATCAAGATACAATTCTTTAATATACTTAAATCCTAATAATTTAGTATTCAGAGTATTAAGAAGAACATATCTTCGCGACAAAGCATCTGCAACCACATTTTGGTTCATTATCTTAAATCATTATCCTAATAATTTAGTATTCAGAGTATTAAGAAGAACATACCTTCGCGATAAAGCATCTGCAACCATATTTTCCTGACCTTGCTTGTACTTAATCACATATGGGAAAGTTTCAATAAACTCAATCCACTTGGCACGTCTCCTATTTATCTTACCTTGACCCTTCAAATGTGTTTAATGACTGGTGATCGGTATGTATAACAAACTCTCAGGGCCATAGATAATGTTGCCAAGTTTCTAATGCTCTCACTAATGTATACAACTCTTTGTTATAAGTGGGATTGTTAAGAGATGCACCATTGAGTTTCTCACTAAAATAAACAATGAGTTGTTTCTCTTGCATTAGAATAGCTCCAATACCTAGTCCTGAAGCATCACATTCAATCTCGAAAGCTTTATTAAAATGACGTAAAGATAGTAATGGTGCCAAAATTGACTTTGACTTTAACAAGCTAAATGCATTTTCTTATTCTTCACCCCACTTGAACCCTATGGATTTCTTAATGATTTCAGTCAATGAAGAGGTTATCGTACTAAAGTCTTTAACAAACCTCCTATAGAAACTAGCCAAACCATGAAAACTTCTAACTTCTGTTATTGATTTTGGTGTAGGCCATTCTTGAATAGCCTTAATCTTAGTCTTTTCCATCTCTATACCTTTTACACTAACAACATATCCAAGAAAAATAATTTTATCCATGCAAGTCACACTTTTTCAAAAGAACTCTTTTCTAAGCACATCAAGAACTTGTCTAAAATGATCCATATGCTCATCAAACTCCTTACTATAAATCAAAATATCATCAAAATAGACAACTACAAACTTACCAATGAAAACACGCAAAACATGATACATCAATCTCATAAAAGTATTAGGTGCATTAGTAAATCCAAAAGGTATAACCAACCACTCCTACAAACCATATTTAGTTTCAAAAGCAGTTTTCCATTCATCCCCTTTTTTTCATCCTAATTTGATGATAACAACTTTTTAAATCAATTTTCGAAAATATTTTAGAACCATGCAATTCATCCGACATATCATCTAATCTGGGAATAAGATGTTGATACTTTACAGTGATGTTATTGATAGCCCTGCAATCGACACACATTCACCAAGTCTTGTCTTTCTTTGGGGCAAGAAGCACGAGAATTGCACAAGGACTCATGCTCTCACGAATGTATATCCTTTCGACATCAACTCCTCCACTTGCCGTTGGAGTTCCTTAGACTCTTCAAGATTGCTCCTATATGCCGGTCTATTTGGTATAGATGCTCCTGGAACAAAGTCAATTTGATGTTAAATTCCTCTAATTGGCGGTAAGCCACTATCTTTTCTAGAAAGACATCTTCAAATTCCTGTAAAAGAACTTTAACAACACAAGGAACACATGAATCCAAATTATCAGAGTTAAAGTACGCCTTCTTATACACAAGTAAAATCATAGGCAATTCAAAAAAATAAGCATGTTTAAGATCACTAGATTTTGCAAAGAAATTAAGGTTTTTCCTCACTTTTTCTACACACTCTTCTTTTCTCACCCTTTTTTTCTTCTCTCCACTCTTGGCCCCCCTTCTATTTTTTTCTTTTTGGCCGTGACCCTCCCTTAATTTCCTAAGGGCCGAAACTTTGTCCCCTTTTGTTTTCAACTCATGGCTCACTTTATTTTCACTCTTCCTCACATTCTTACCATGTTGTTCGGCTTGTTCTTCCACTTTGGTCGAATATGAGTGCTCTTTCTCATAGCTTTTCTTCAACTGAATTTGATCTTCATACACTTGCTTTGGTGTTAGTGGGGCAAGTATGTAAATTCTACCATCTTTCTCCAATGAATACTTGTCCTTAAACCCATCATGCTTGGCTTTTCTATCAAATTGCAAAGGCCTCCCTAGTAACAGATGAGTAACATGCATAGGCAGAACATCACATATCACTTCATCCTTATACTTGCCTATTGAAAAAGAAATCATCACTTGTCTATTCACCCTACCAACACCACATTCATTCAACCATTGAAGCGGATAAGGCCCCTCATGCTTTATGGTATTCAATCCCAACTTTCTAACCAAAGTAACACTAGCAACATTAGTATAACTACTACTATCAATGATTATACTACATACCTTATCGTTGATTAGGCATCTAGTATGGAAGATGTTCCCCTTTGTTGCTCCACATCATCCTCCTTAGTCTGAACACTGAGCGACCTTCTAATCACCAAAACTTTATCACTAGCAGCATACTCTAAATCACTAGCATCCTCAAGTGGTGGCATCTCATCACAATCAGACTCCTCACTAGTGGACATAATCTCTCCATCGTCCCTGAGAATCATAATTCGATGATTTGCACACTCTGATGCATAGTGTCTCAATCCCTGAGACTTGAAACACTTTTATATCATGATTACGCTTCGATTGGACTTCTCCCTTAAGTTTTTTATCACTGGCCGAAACCTGCTTCTTCATGGAGGGAGGTTCGGCAACTTTAGAAGTCATCAAGGGCTTCGATGTCACACTACCCTCTCTCCTATAAATCATTTTCCAACCCGAAGAAGACCCCGAATAAGCTCCAAATCGTGTACTACCCTTCCTTTTCAACTGTCCTTCAACCTTAATGGCCAAATGCACTAACTCTTCCAATTCAACATAAGATTGTAACTCCATAACATTAGCTATGTCTCTATTCAAGCCATTCAAAAACCTAGACATAGTAACTTCCTCATCTTCATTAACATTAGCTCTAATCATAGCCACCTCTAATTCTTTCTGATACCTTTTCGCACTCTTACTACCCTGTGTAATCATTTGTAAACGATTAAACAACTCCGTATAATTGTGTTTAGGAACATACCTCTTCTTCATTATTGTCTTCAACTCCTCCCACGTGTTAACTGGTCTTTTCCTATTCCTTCTTTTTTCTACCACCAATCTCTCCCACCAAACCATGACATAATCAGTAAACTCCAATACAACTAACTTAACCTTCTTTTCTTCAAAGTACCCATGGATGTCAAAAATCATCTCCACCTTTTTCCCCCAATCAAAGTAAGCTTCTGGATCAATTTTTCCCTCGAAAGCTGGGATTTTTAACTTAATACTATCCAAATTTTGGTCTACATCACCCAAATCATCAAATCCCTTCTATACTTAAAATCCCTATATGGCCGAATATGTCCCCTCCTTGGCCAATTTCGGTCATGGAGATTGCAATGATTCGAGCCAATGTGATTGAGGATAGGGAAGCTACTATGGCTAGATTTCTAAATGAGCTGAATAGGGATATTGTGAATGTTGTAGAATTACAACATTGTATGGAATTGGAGGACATGGTCCATATGTTAATGAAGGTGGAGAGACAAATAAAGAGAAGGGGCAGTACATGTTTTTAGACCAATTCGTCAATATAGAGGCCGAATCTGAAGAGAGAGGGGGTTGTCCAACCAAAGCCTTATGCAAAGGTCGAACCACCTAAGGCCAAAAGGGATGCTCATGCGGATGGGAAAGGTAAATCTGAATCTCAACCTACTCATGATAGAGATATTAAATGTTTTAAGTTTTAGTGAAGGGGCACATTGCATTTCAGTGTCTGAACCAAAGAGTTATGCTTACAAGAGATAATGAGGAGGTTGAATCTAAAAGTGACAAATCTGAAAGTGAAGAGAAGCCACCTTTGGTGGATTATATTGATGAGGAGATTGCATATCATGTTGAGGAGGAGGCCTTGGTTACAAGGTGTGCGCTGAACATGCAAATCAAAGAAGATGATGTAGATCAGCAACAGGAAAACATAATTCACACTCGATGTCACATCCAAAACAAGGTATGTAGCATGATAATCGATTACGGTAGTTGTGCTAATGTAGCTACTAATACTCTTGTGAAGAAATTGAATTTGGGTTATAGATTGCAATGGTTGAATGAATATGGTGAAGTGAAGGTTACTAAGCAAATATTGATTGCGTTTGTTGTTGGAAAGTATTCTGATGAGGTTATGTGTGATGTAGTCCCAATGCATGCTAGTCACTTACTTTTGGGGCGTCCATGACAGTTTGATCGGAAGGCGATTCATGATGGGTTTAGAAATAGGTTCACTATTGTAACAGATGGTAAAACCATCCTCTTGTATCTCTTTCTCCAAAACAAGTGCATGATGATCAAATGAAATTAAAAAGTGAATGTGATGATGAGAAGAGTGAAAATTCACGTGAGGACAATTGTGAGAGAAGACCATCAGATTCGACTAAACCTAAATCATTAATTAAACTGGTTAAAAGTAGAGGTAAAACTTGAGGAGTGAAGAAAGTACGCTTGTGTGATGTTAATAGTGTGAAACAATTAAAGAAACAATCAAATTTTTATGCAAAAGGAGCTGAAATCAAATATGTGTTTTTCACTAAACCGATGATCTTACTTGTGTAAAAGGAGGCTTATTTTAACACTAACGATCTTGTTTCTTTGTTGCAAGAGTTTGATGATGTATTTCCTAAAGACATCTCTAGTGGATTACCACCATTAATGAGAATTGAACATCCGATTGACCTTGTACCCGAAGCTTTGATTCCTAACCGTCCAGCCTATAGAAGCAACCCTGAGGAGACGAAGGAGCTTTAAAGGCAAGTAGATGAGTTGATGATGAAGGGGTACATTCATGAGAGTATGAGCCCTTGTGCAGTGCTAGTGTTACTTGTGCCTAAAAAGGATGAAATATGGAGGATGTGTGTTGATTGTCGTGCCATCAACAACAAAACGGTAAAGTATCAACATCTTATTCCTAGGCTTGATGACATGCTAGATGAGTTACATGGGTCATGTATTTTCTCTAAAATTGACTTAAAGAGTGGGTACCATCAGATTAGGATGAAAGAAGGCGATGAGTGAAAAATTGCATTTAAGACTAAGCATGGTTTGTATGAATGGTTAGTACGCCTAGTACGTTTATGCGTTTAATGAATCATGTATTACGTGCATTTATAGGTAAGTTTGTTGTTGTGTATTTTAATGACATTTTGATCTATAACAACTTAAATAAATATCTTGATCATTTGCGTAATGTACTTAGTGTATTGCAAAGTGAGCAATTATATGTTAATCTTAAGAAGTGTACCTTTTGCATAGAGAAAATTGTGTTTCTTGATTATGTCGTAACGACGCAGGATATCGAGATGGATGAGGAGAAAGTTAAGGCCATCCAGGATTGGCCTACACCAAAATTGGTAAGTGAGGTGAGGAGTTTTCATGGACTTCCTAGTTTTTATAGAAGGTTTGTGAAAGATTTTAGTACTATTGTTGCATCTTTAACTAAAATTGTGAAAAAGTCTGTTGAATTGAAATGGAATGATGAACAGGATAAGGCTTTTAATTTGTTGAAAGATAAACTTTGCTCAGCGCCTGTTTTAGCTTTGCCAGACTTTATGAGCTTTTGAAGTTGAATGTGATGCTTCAGGTATAGGTATAGGTATAGGTATACGAGCTGTTTTAATACAAGATAAGAGGCCCATTATGTTTTTCAGAGAAAAACTTAATGGGGTAGCCTTGAATTACCCTACATATGACAAGGGGCTCTATGCCTTGGTATGAACTTTAGAGACGTGGCGGCATTACCTGTGGCCTAAGGAGTTTGTGATACATTCAGATCATGAATCATTGAAGCACTTGAAAGGGCAAGGTAAGTTGAGTAGGAGACATGCTAAATGGGTTGAATTTATTGAAACCTTTTCGTAAGTGATCAAGTATAAACAAGGAAAGGAAAACATTGTGGTTGATGCACTTTCACACAGGTATGTTCTTTTATCTACTTTGGATGCTAGGTTCTAGGATTTGAACACATAAAAGAATTGTACAAGGATGATAGTGATTTTACTAATGTATACAATGCATGAAACTTCAGCTTTTGGGAAGTTCTATAGACTTGATGGATATTTGTTTAAAGAGAGTCGTTTGTGTGTTCCATTAAGTTCTATGCGTGAATTACTTGTACGTGAAACACATGAGGGCGGGTTAATGGGGCATTTTGGTGTTTTTAAGACTTTGGATGTGTTGCATGAGCATTTTTATTGGCTTAAAATGAAAAAAGATGTGCAACGCATATGTGAGAAATGCATAACTTGTAGGAAAGCAAAGTCTAGGACTCAACCACATGGCTTGTATATCCCTTTGCATGTACCTAAGGAACCATGGGTAGACATTTCAATGGAGTTCGTCTTAGGTTTACCTAAGTCGAAACGGGGTAGGGATTCAATTTTTGTAGTTGTTGATAGGTTTTCAAAGATACAACACTTTATTCCATGTCATAAAACCGATGATGCAACTAACATTATTGATTTGTTCTTTAGGGAGATAGTACGGCTTCACGAGGTCCCTAAAAGCATTGTGTCTGATAGAGATGTTAAGTTCCTTAGCTATTTTTGGAAGGTGTTACGGGCAAATTGGGTACTGAACTGTTATTTTCAACTACTTGTCACCACCTAACAAATGGACAAACCAAAGTAGTTGATAGGACCTTAACACAACTTCTGCATGCTGCCATTCAAAAGAACTTAAAGAATTGGGAAGATTGTATGCCCTTTATAGAGTTTGCATACAATCGTAGTGTGCATTCTACTACTGAATTTGCACCATTTGAAATTATGTATGGATTTAACCCTTTAACTCCCATGAATTTGATTCCTTTTAACCTGTTGATGAAAGGGTAGTTTAGATGGTAATCGTAAAGCATTGGTGGTGAAGACACTCCATGAGAGTGTGCGGCAACAGATTGAAAAGAGAAATCGTGTGTATGCGACCAAAGCCAATAAGGGGCGCAAACATGTTGTCTTTCAGCCTGATGATTGAGTTTGGGTACATATGCGCAAGGAGAGATTTCCGGCCCATATGAAATCAAATCTACAACCACGAGGAGATTGGCCATTTCAGATCCTTGAGATGATCAATGACAATGCTTCTAAAGTTGATTTGTCAGGTGAGTATGGTGTTAGTGCTACTTTTAATGTTTCTGATCTTACTCTTTTTTTTTGGTAAGTTGACGTATGTATTAAAAGAAGAAGATACAAACATTATAAGGGGCATACCCCAGATTTACAATGATAACAGAAACATAAAACAACAGATGGCTACAGGCTAGCCACCGACCGTAAAACTGAAACCTCACTAGATTCGTTAGGGAAACCAATACAACCAGCTAACTAACAGATTAAGAATCTATGGTATTCACCCTCCAAGCTCGTTGGATTCTTGTGTTTTCATTTGTTGGTACGACATTCCTCATCAAATCAAGCTTATCACGAATGATACATTCGATTTGATTAAGGACCAAATTCGGAGTTCTAGACATTCCAGCAAAGATCCTTGCATTCCGTTCTTGCCATACATGATACACTGTAGCTGCAAAACTCAGTTTACGAGAAAAATTAACGAAACTCTTGCCATGCCAAGAGACAGTGGCCCATCGAATCCATTCATCCCAGCCATTTGTCATTCTTGGAATGTCGCATCTGTCACAAACATCCCACCAGATCGCTTTAGTATAGGAGCATTCAAAGAACAAGTGGTTGTGATCCTCATTGTTGCGGAGACAGAGTGAGCATCTATTGGGACCATGTATACCAAACCGATGAAGTTTATCTTGAGTTGTGAGTTTCTGTTGGACAGCCATCCATAGAAGAAATGAATGTCTTGGAACAGCATTCTTAAACCACACAATGTCATGCCATTCAACCATCTGACGATGACGTCTTAGTTGTTCCCAAGCTACTTTGACCGAGAATCTGTGATTTGGCGAGTCCAACCAAACTATCTCATCCTTTTGCCCCATCTTAGGATTAGAATTGGAAGGAATAGCTTCTATAATGGGGTGCCAGCCAATAGCTTGGGTGGTAGGAGTTTTCCATTCTGAGTTCTGAATTAGCACATTCACCTTCGCGTTCTTGGCCATACCTGAATCATAGATGAATCTTTCCCCGTAAGAATCCGCGAGTGGGCTGTGAGGATGCCAATTATCAAACCATAGAGATGTTGTCATTCCATCTCCTATGATGTACTTCATCTTCGGCCATGCTAAGGATCTGAGCTTTAGAATCTTTCCCCAAGCCCAAGAGCAATTCTGTGGCGTCTTGATTGTCCAGAAATTCCTACCTCGCAACAGATTGGATCTGATCCAAGTAGACCATATTGAGCCATCTGAGTCATTGCACAGGTTCCAAATGTGTTTCAACAAAGCAATCTTGTTCCATTCTGTTATGCTTTTTATTCCCAGCCCCCCCTCCTTTTTTGGAAGACATACCTGATCCCAAGCCACTTTAGCCCCAGTAGTTCTCATATCTGAACCTGACCAAAGAAAGGATTTCATAATTTGCTCCACATTTTTAATTACTTGTCCAGGTAAGAGAAAGAGAGATGCCCAATAGACCTGTATGGAAAATAAGACTGAATTAATCAGTTGTACCCGTCCTGCATACGAGAGTGCTCTACAAGTCCAATGTCGAACTTTAGAGGTGATTCGATCCACGAGGCCCTTACAATAAATAGCCTTTAGTCTGGACGAGAGAAGAGGTACTCCCAAATATTTCATAGGGAGCTCCCCCTCTCTAAACCCAAGAATATGAATAATTTGTTCCCTCTCAGCATTTAACACACCGCTCAAGAAGATGTCACTTTTGTTTGGATTTGGATACAGACCTGATAGATCTTGAAACTTTGTGAGCACAGTTCTGATCATACGAATTGAGTTTACATCCCCATTTCTGATCTTACTCTGTTTGATGTAGGTGATGATTCGAGGTCGAATGCTTTTGAAGAGAGAGGGGATGACGAGGATCAGCCCAACACCAAGCGTAATTATACCAACGACCCATTGAAGGTGCCAATTAGGCCAATTACAAGAGCTAGGGCGAATAAGCTTAAAGAAGCATTGAATGGGCTTGTTCAAAACATATAGAGCAAGATGGACCTAGAGGAGCTTGGGACATCTAAGGAGCAGGAAGGACAACCTCTAAATTATCTTTTCCTAGCTCTCGGCCAAACTCCAAAATGTTGATTTTTTGTTCTTTTTTTTTGCGGCAACAATCAAAATTTTTAAGATCAAACCCCTTTTTTCTGTATACCAATTCGGCAATCAAGAAAAAAATAATTCAAGAACACACCTTTTTTTATGTATATATTACGGCAAGATCAAGAATTCAACAAGAACACTACCTTAAGATTTTGTGTTCATAATTCAAAAGGATGTAAGAACCCTAATTTTTTTTTTAATATATGTGGCCGAAACTAATCAAGAAACAAAAAACACAAATTGAAGGATATAACCTGTGATTAGATTTGCTCTGATATCAACTGATACGAACCCTAGCAGAATTAAATGGAATTCGCGAACTCAAGATCTATCTAATCCAAGTTTGCTGAAAATAGGATGAGCTTATCACAATGGAAGACCTGCTCCAAGTCAAAAAGATTATAAACCAACCCAATCACAACGCCTACACTTGGAGACGAGCAAAAGGAGTATAAATTCACAACAAAGATTGGTCAATTCTTTGAAAATTTGAAAGTTCAATCGAGAACCAAGATTGACAACAAAAGGTCGGCAAAAATCAGAATATTATTAGCCAAAAACAATGTGCTGAAAATTATTCTCAAGAGTATTTATACACAAAGCCAAAAACCCTAGTTTCTTAATAGGTTACATATAAACCCAATTTAAATAATAATCAACCCGAGCTAAGACTAGCCCAAACTAATTAAAATAAATAAAATAAACAAGTCTGAAACCCAAACAAGTGTTTCCTTACAAAATAGAGAAAGTTACTAGCCCAACTAATTTAATAGGATAAATTTGGTTATTTTCGCATTCTGTCTGGCAGCAAGAAAGCCCAACTTCAAACGGATGATTCCCTCTCGTCTTAAAGAATTAGAAGGCATGTCATATACCGTTGGAAAGGTGTGGAAGTCTAGTTTGTAGCCCAACTAGAATCACTCAAAATTTGACCTGTAGATCCAGTTATGATAAAAAAAAAAAAATAGGTAGCAAAAGGTCAAACTGATCGATTGAAAGCTTATTTGAACCTCTTAGCTCTAAGCCTTGTAACTGGACCAACTAGAACCTCCAATGGATCCTTTGGTGCTTGGATCACATCAGCCATACACAACCTCAAATGGTGAAAATTTTGTAGCTCTATGCACACTACAATTATATGTAAACTCCACAATAGGCAAACAAGTATCCCAAATCTTCAAATTCTTATGTATAGCAACTCGTAACAAAGAAGATAAAGTTCGGTTCACTACCTCAATTTGTCCATTAGTTTATAGATGACATGTCATACTGAAAAGTAACTTCGTTCCAAGCTTCCTCCAAAGAGTCTTCCAAAAGTGGCTCAAGAACTTTGTATCATGATCAGAGACAATGCTTTTAAGAACTCCATGCAAACGTACAATTTTCTTAAAGAACAAATCAGCAATATGTACTACATCATCAGTTTTGTTACAAGGAATGAAATGGGACATTTTGGAGAATCGATCAACCACAACCATTACTGAATCCCTCCCACACTATGTTCTTGGTAACCCAAGTACAAAGTCCATACTAATGTCCATCTAGGGTTCCTCTGGAATAGGCAACGACATATACAGCCCATATGCATTCTCTTTACCCTTAGCTTTCTTGCAAATAACACATATTTCAATCACCTTGTGCACATTTTGTAACATACTAGGCCAAAAAAAATATTCTTTTAGCAGCTCATAAGTCTTCTTTTCCCCAAAATGACCATTAAGACCACCACTATGAGCCTCTCGCACAAGCAACTCCTGTAACGAACCTGAAGGAATACACATTCTGCCCATTTTGAACAAGTAACCTTTATGCATAAAGAACCCATCACAAGCTCCCTTTGCACTTTCGGATACCACATTAGCAAAGTAGGAATCATTAGTATACTGATCCTTCACTTGTTCAAAACCCATCAGCCTTGCATTCAACATAGAGATCAGTGCATACCTCCTAGAAAGAGCATCAACAACCACATTAACCTGTCATTTCTTGTACTTTATGACATAAGGAAATGACTCCATAAACTCCACTCATTTAGCATGTCTTCGATTCAGCTTACTTTGCCACTTAAGATACTTCAAAGATTCATGATCAGTATGTATAACAAACTCTTTAGGCAACAAGTAGTGTTGCCATACCTCTAAAGCCCGAATCAGAGCATAGAACTCTTTGTCATAAATAGAGTGGTTCAAACGTGCTCCATTTAACTTTTCACTGAAGGATGCAATCAACCTCTTTTCTTGCATTAAAACAACCACAATTCCAACCCCGGAAGCATCACACTCTATTTCAAATGTTTTTGCAAAGTCTGGAAGTGTTAAAACTAGAGCAGTACACAACTTTTTCTTAATTAGCTCAAAAGCTTTATGCGCATCTTCACTCCATCTAAACTCATTCCCCTTTTCAAGCATTATGTCATAGGAGCAACAATAGAGCTAAAGTCTTTCACAAATCGCC
Organism: Populus trichocarpa; assembly: GCF_000002775.5. Lineage (NCBI taxonomy): Eukaryota > Viridiplantae > Streptophyta > Magnoliopsida > Malpighiales > Salicaceae > Populus > Populus trichocarpa. Next base: position 7,670,482 of record NC_037296.2, read on the forward strand.
TGTAGAAAGAAGCTAAAGCATGGAAACTCCTCACATCAACAGTACAATAAGTTTTGGCTAGTCCCAAATTGCCTCAATTTTCTCCTCATCAACCTTAACTCCCCTACTAAAGATAATAATCCAAGAAACACGACACTTTCATTACAGAAGTAACACTTTATGAGTTTCCCATACAACTTAGAATCTCGCAAAGTTTCAAACACAACCCTAAAATGCTTCACATGATCATCAAAGGTCTTGTTATACACCAGTATATTGTCAAAATACACTACAACAAAGTGCCCAATATACTTCCTTAAAATATGATTCTTAAGCTCATAAATGTACCAGGTGCATTAGATAACCCAAATGGCATTATCATCCATTCATATAGCCCCTATTTAGTTTTAAATGTTGTTTTCCATTCATCACCCTCTTTTATTCTAATTTGGTGATAACCACTCATCAAATCAACTTTAGAAAACAACACAGCACCATGCAACTCATCAAGCAAATCATTTAGTCTAGGTATAAGAAATCGATACTTAACTGTTATTTTATTGATAGCACGGTTTTCCATACGCATCCTCATGATACCATCTTTCTTCTGTACAAGCAAAGTAGGTACGGAATATGGACTAAGTGACTCTCGCACATAGCTCTTCTCTAAAAGTTCACCAACCTGCCTTTGAATCTTCTTTGCTTCCTCTGGATTACATTTGTATGCTGGTATATTAGGAAGTGAAGCTCCTAGCACCAAATCAATTTGATGCTCAATTCCATGAATAGGTGGTAACCCTTTAGGTAGTTCGTCCTGAAACACATCTTTAAATTCTTCAAGTAATTCCATAATCTGTCTCGGTAAGTCTAAACCCTCTACTTGTAGCAATGACTTTGCCCAAACCATGAAAATAGCCCCCACCAAAGCTAACGCATGTTTGATGTCTCCCTTTTTGGCTAACAACAACCCTTTTATGTGATTCCACCTCCTTTTGCTAGCTTCATAACTGATCTTCTCTAACCTGTTGAGAACTCAACAATAAAAAATTCACCTTCTGATGCGAACCTCGTGATCACACAACCCACAATCAAGATTGAGATCTGATTCCGGAAAGTCGAAATAGGTCTGATAGGAGTGTGACACAATGGAAACCTGCCCCAAGACACCAACACTATTGGATTGAGTAGAATGACGCAACGAAGCCAGTTAATCTTCGATAAGTCAGATTCAGTTCGTTCAAGAATTGAAGAATGCAAGAATCACTCTCACACGTTAAAACTGAAAAATTCAGAAGTAATTATCATCAAAGCTGCCAAAATTTTGGCTTACATGAGTTTAAATAGTTCTTGAAAAGTTAACCCTAATGGACCCCTTATGTGGACTTAAATGAGGTCCACTTAAAACTGACCCAAAACCCTAAACTGAGAAGCCCATAACTTAATCTAAACAAACCTTGGATCCTAATTGAAAACAAGGTATTAATTAAGCCCAAACAAGCCTTGAGTTGTAGCTAACATAATAAAACAAAGCCCATAATATTAAATCCATGTTCTGTCATGAGAAGAAGAGAAGGAAGTAAAATATTATAGAATTGATTCAAGGCTTATTTATAGCCTTCCATGCAGCCCCTTAATCCTAGAAACAAAAGGAAAAGGTAGCCACCCATGTTGTTTCCAAGTTGTAGAAGGATTCTTTTATTTCCTTTGTTGTCCTCACCTCATGGCCCAAATAAGGTTATGTTGGACCCCTCTTGCACATGGATAAGATGTACTGAGGTCTCCTCTTGATACTCTAATGGACCTTTCAATTCTGACTTGGTTGAAACATTCAAAACCAATGCATTCAATGCCTCTTTCAATGCCTTTGTCTTGGACTGAGTCATTGGACCATTTAGAACATGTAATGGGTCCTTGCTGGTGTTTCTGGGCTGGTCCACATCACCTTCTTTCCATTCAGAATAAAAGAATAAGTGTTCTTTCGTCCATTATAGGTCACATCCTTATCAAACTGTCATGGACGACCCAATAACCCGTGGCTAACTGACATTGGCGCAACATCACACAAAATCTCATCATGATAGGTACACAAACCTATTTTGTCACCTGAATCTTCCTATTCTCATTCAGCCATCGCAAACTATACAGCTTGGGATGCGGAACGGTAGTTAAACCCAATTTCTCCACCAAAGTAGTTGACGCAACATTAGTGCAACTTCCATTATCAATAATCATCCCACACACCTTATCTTGAATCTGACATCGAGTATGAAAAATGTTCTCGCGTTGCTCATCACTAACATCAACTTGTGCATTCAAAACCCGTTGCACAACCAACAAATCTCCTTTAACTGGCTCAAAATCCTCTTCTTGTTCAACCACTTGTATCTCGTCTTCATCTTAAGTTTCGACCTCGTCTCTACTGACCAACTCTCCATGATCCCCATGCAAAACCATCACCCTCTTATTTGGACATTCTGAAGCAATGTCCCCATCTCCTAAGCACATGAAGCACTTGATGTCCCAAGATCTTCTAGGATGAGGTTCAGTCACCTTTTTTTTTCCTTCAAAGAATCTGAACTAGTATTCCCCTTACTAAATTCCACTTTCTCATCTTGTTTGGGTGTGTTCCATTTTCATGTAGACGTAGAAATAGCCCTTGTCGTGCTCGACGTAGTTACACTAGTTCGAGCACCTCCTCATTTCTGCTACCTCTCTACTCGAGTTGCAAGCTTTATAACATTCTCAAGGAAGATGTATGGCTGTAACTCAACAACATTAGTTATATCCTTCCTCAACCCTCAAAGAAATCTAACTATTGTTTGCTCTTAGGGTTCCATCAATTCACATCGAATCATCAGCAACTCAAACTCTTTCACATACTCTTCCACACTCAAAGAACCTTGTCGCAAAGTCTGAAGTCTAATGTATAGCTACTGTTTATAGTAATCAGGAACAAATCTTTTCTTCATCACTCTTTTTCATAGTTGACCACGTTGTAATCTCCTCTTCTTTATCCCTTCTCCTCTGAATCTTTAAATTTTCCCACCATAAAAGAGCGTAATTCGTAAACTCAAGTGTTGCCACCTTGCACTTCCTTTCTTTATAATATTCATACCATTCAAACGCCTTTTCAACCTTCTAAATCCACTCCAGGTATTTCTCGGGTGAACTACTTCCTCTAAATGGTTGAATCTTAAGTTTGATACCACTAGGAAGTTTATTATTCTGCCTTCTTGGTCTGTCCTTAACGTCAGCTTCATTATCCCCATTTGGCTCTTCGTCAGCTTCTCTAATAGCATTTCGTGGCACCCTAAGTGTCTGCCCTTGTTGGGGTTGCAAATTAGTTCTTTGCATCATTTGTATAAGGGTGTTCAATTGCTCACAAATTCCAGTCATTTCATCCCGAATCTCAACATGAGATCGTTGTAAGCCTATAACCTATGCTTGTTCCAAACTTAACCCTCTTGGTAACTCATCTTTATCTCTTGCCATGGTTAAGTTTATCAACCTCAATTTCTTGTGTATTTGGCTCCTACCTTAGATCACAATTGATGCTCTGATACTAGATGATGTGTCGTAAATGAATCAAAAATCAGCAACAATGAATTCTGACGAAAATGGATGAAGGATGGGTCTGGTTGTATTGTCTTTCTTTTGGTGTTTAGGCTGGATTAAATTGATTTAAGGTAAATAAGGTGGATGATAGACTAGAATGATACTTTGATAAGTCGATCTAGACGCCACAAAGTTCAATCTAGGATTTCGACACCACACTCTTTAAGACTGAAGAGTGATAAGTCAGGTAGGGTTCTTTACAAAATCAATTTGGAAGAACAATTCTTAATTCTCAGAATTAAGTTTCAAAATCTTGGCCAAGTGTTTATTACATATTCTGATATTATATTTATAATTGGAACATCCCTCCAAATTTAAGAAAATTCAACATGATAGAAGTCAAGCTCAAAAAACAGACTTTGACAAAGTAAGCTAAACAAATTTAACTAGCACATGTTGTTGCCCTTTTTGAAACACAAACTAACACAATTTAAAACGGCTATAACTTCTTACACAAAAGTCTAATGCAATCATGGTTGGACAGCCTAGAATGATCATGTTTTGAACTTTAAATCCACTTAGATTAATCTTGTTTTCACATGCAATGGATGACTTCAGATTCAAGTTCAAATTCATCTATTATTCTAACAGTAAACAACATTAACTCCTTCACTTATTTGCATTACCAATCCAAATTCATGTAGACTAACATCAAAAAAGCCATTAAGGGCTTTTTCCATGTCCAAGTTCTAATTGTAGGCAAATAAGCACCTTTGAACCAATTCCAAACAAATTGTTGGCTTTTAACTCCGATGCAGCTTCAGTCATTCCAATTTAACTCGTCAAGACCCTTTGTAGTTGTTTTGCTCTCGCTCTTGTTATTGGACCGTTTGAATCTTCTTGCATATTAGGTTCAACTTTACGAGATGGATTATAATCCCTATAATGCACATCAAGAATGAATTGGCTTTTTGTTTAGTTCCCATAAACGACACCATTGATGAAGTAGTGAAAAAACTTCACATAACAATTAGACTTTCCACAGTCTACTACGAAATTGTGCCAAAACGAATGAACTAGGGGGGTAAGCTTGTGCGAGTTTTTGTATGAGTTTTTGAAAAAGTAAGTCCCTCGTGGAAAGAAAGACTCTTTGATGCTTAAGTTGGTACTTAAATGTGGAGGAGAAGATCATGTATAGAAGAAAAAAAAAGTACATTGTGTGGGTATCTCAGTATAGTTGGTTGTAGGTTGAGAATTTATGTGGACCAAGAGTTTGTGACTCTTTGTCATGAAGAGTCTACTCTTTGATGCTTAAGTTAGTACTTGAATGTGGAGGTGAAGATTATGTATAGAAAAAAAAAAGTGCATGGTGTGGGCATCTCAGTATAGCTGGTTGTAGGTTGAGAATTTATGTGGACTAGAGTTTGTGACTCTTTGTCATGGAGAGTCTATATCTCCAAAATTGGTACCCATATGCTTTGTGAATAGGTGTATTTATACACCTAGCTTGGACTTTTCTTCATGGGGGAGGAATTGTGTAATTAGACAACGAAATGGCTTATTGGTGTGTGATGTCATGCCACGGGTTCTGTGTCTAGAACGTGATTAGAGGAGAAGTTGGTGTGTCACGTCCTTATGACGAAGTATATTTATTCATTTTTATTATTAATGTGAATGCCCGGGCCAGCTTGTGCGCACCTCGACTAATCCTACGGGCCCTGGAGTTAACGATCATGTAAGCCTTCAATGACCCTAAGAGGATTCGAACTCGTGACCATTGGAGAGCAAACTCAAAACCTGACCACTTGAGCTACCCCTCAGGGTTGGAGTACATTTATTCTTATTGGTATTTATATGGGTTGTAGATGTAACAAAAATGTAGTTATTGGCAATAAAAAATGGTGTTTGTCTAGCAAAAAATTCATGTGCTATACAGAAAAATGGGTTGTTTGTGGAGCTAAGATGACTAGGCTTGTTTGCCTAAGCCAAGCTAGACACGGGCAGGACGACCTGGGTGTCGACAGTTGTTCGCTCAAGCGAAGGGTGAGCTGGTGCTAACACCCAGGGCAAGCTAGAGAGCAGCTCGTTCAGGCTTAGCCTAGAGCGAGCTGGAGAGCTACTCGCCCATGCCTGGCCGAGGTGAGCTAGACTCTTTTTTTTTATTGGTACATCAATATAGAAGATCCATCCTTTGATTCCTCTAATAAAATCCATCTCTATCGATGAGAGAACTAAAGAACATAGTAATGTTCTCACGATGGTGATATAAGAGAACTAAAGAACATAGTAATGTTCTCACGATGGTGATATAAGAGAACTAGGAAAATTTTAAAGGCTAAGAGAGTCTTTCCCGATATCCACCTCCCTCAAAGAGTGAATGCCAAAGAAAAATTACATTCCATTAATCAAACACCACCTAAGAGTCGAGTACAAGTCTTGGAGGCATCTATTTTTCGTTCTAAGAACTCACGTATGATGAGTAACCATCAATACACATACCTTTCTTGCTCAAGCTGATTTGTAAGTTAATCTAAAATTCATAAGTAGTTTGTAAAGAGCACGTGATTTTTTAACCCTACCTTTTTTTCCTGAAAAATCAATATCGTTGCGGTTATACGATTCATCACAATAACCCCCATTTGATATGAACTAGCTGCGCAGTTTGACCAATCAGATCTTAAATTATTCATCGGTGTTTATTTATTAAGTACAAAAGCATACTATTCGGATCAAAGTTTTTTTTTCTTAAACAAAAAAGCATGCTACAACTACATACATCATCCCCAAACCCAGTAATACAGCAAGCTTAATGGAGGAAATCCTTCATTGGGTCATCATGATGTACTTTCTTCATCCTATATGCCTCCATATCCTCAGTAGTAACCTGTGATTATTAGAACATTTACCATTAAAATCCAATAACAGCACAACACATAACCTAACATTCAAACCACACTCACGAGGGCCATACAATAAGGAAAGCAAAATGTTACCTCATCATTCCACCTGACATTGTATTTCCGCTTCCTCTCATCCTTCTCCTCTCTCTTTCTTTGATCTTCCTGTACAAGGAAAACATATGAAATTAGCTTTCACAATCAAAGCATACCTCGAGAGCAAAGTTTATAGCATAACTTCAACCGCCCACCCACTTCACCAAAGAACCGATCAAAGAAATAATGAAGAAAATCAGAATGATCAGAGAGATTATAGAGTACTCCCAAAGTGGGGTTGCTATATGGTGAGTCCCAGTTTTATGTGTAGAGGGACAACACACCGGAAGTACCTAATAATTTCCCAATTGATTTAAAAGGGCTGGATTCTTATTCACCTTTCTAAGCGCTTCAGCAAGTAACTTTTCATCCAAAACCAAATCTTCTGGAACCTCGGTTCCCCAGGTAGCAAGCCTTCTCTCCTCCACTGGTGCAGGTGCCTCTGTTTCATATGGGCAACGCAGAATTAGAGCACTAGAAATCTAGCCATAACTGCTTTTAGCTTATGAATACTTGAAAATTTTAGTTTGCCTAAAACCTTTGACAATCAATTGATCAATACTTTTTAGAAAATATGCTTACAATATTCATGGGATCTAACTCAACAATTGTCAACTGGAAAATATGTTGGCACCCAATCCAAGATTCCAGATAACAAGTCAAATCTAAGATTAAGAGAAGCAAGCTTTTACAGTGAACTGAATCACATGATAATGAAAACACTAACAATAGAAGACATATCTTTTGAGATTTAAAAAAAAAATGCAATACTTTGTGTTAATTTTAGCATTGGAAAAATTGTTTCATTGCATGACATACATATACTATTAAATATTACTTAATGAACTGTATATTTTTTATTATTATATTGAGCCCACAGTTTAACCGTTAATCTAGAGGTCGAACCAGTAACCAATGACCTAGTAACTTGGCTGGGTCAAGGTCCAGGCCAGGTAACCGCAATATATAGAACTGAGGACAAACCTTCAGTTGCCTCTTTACGATCAATATTAGTCTTCATAAGATCAGTTGCAGCCTCAGCAGCCTTTATTCCAGCAGCACCCGTGCAATAACTGTTCCGAATCATCTGCTTGCAGCACTTGTAGCCCCATTGATGATCCTTCCACCATGATCCCCACACGGTTGTGTGATTATTAATGAAAACATCTTCTTCATACTTGCTTCTAGGAAGCACAGTCTCCTGTAAATAGCATTGGACAGAGCAATTACAACACTATTGATTGAGGACAGTTATACAGAAGAAAACTACCATTATTATAGTTGCTGTGCCTTTTTAAGAGCACCTTTCTATGTTTGACTCGGACATATATAATTGAATTGAACAGTGATATTTGTCTTTTGCTCTCTTCTCTATTTCTTATTTGTTTATCCCCTCTCCTGTTGGACTTCTTTCTGCATTACTTTCAATCTTTCTTCTATTTAATCCCTCCCTGCATCAATTTTTTTGTGCACATGAAAAAAAAATATAGAACATCCATGCGTCAAGGCCCTTTTTCTACTAGAGTGTCTCACCAGCTTTGTAGATAGAATAAGAATTAACAGCTATTTTGTTTGTACTCTGGTATGGGGTATGTAGGCAAGGGTATGGATCTTGGACTTGAGCTTGTCAAGTAGTATAATGTATTATCTTCTTAAAAAATTGGGCCTTGGTAACTTGATTGAGGATGCACAAGCCTTTTGAAAATCCCACATGAGGCATTTGTAGTGTTAGGCAGAACTTCAAATTATGCTGAAGATGGCCTCTTTTTGTTCATAAGTATTATATTGGTGATATTAAAAGAAAAATTATTCTACTGCAAGCAGCAATTCAATTACAGCTGCACGTCTCAACAAACACATACAATGACCAGATTGTCTTTTTTTTTCTCGAATGATCACTGGTTTCTGCTGTCCTCCTAGTGATTTCTCTACCTCTCTCTATACCATCTAAAGTTTATGAGAATCTTAGTGCTAACAGTGCGGCACTTTTCAGGTCTGACATGAAAACACAGGTTTATCACAGCTTCTCTATGGAAATACTAAACCAATAGATCACTTACCTGTAACAATAGAATAAATAAATTCTGCTTCAATTCTTACCTGTCCCTTGATAATCCGCCCAGCACGATCATATTCAACTTGTCTTTCACTCTGGCCCAATAGAAGCTCTCTTGGAATTTCCTCTTCACTAGCCGCATTGCCATACTTCTCCATAATAGTGTCCTTTGTTCGGGTCTTCAACTTATCTTTTATGACCTTATGATTTTTATATAGCAACTCAGCTTGTGATGGAGCTGCTTGCATGTGAATATCTTGTCCCTTGTCAAATGCCTCCCAAGCATGGATGTTGAGATGCTTGAACTCCAATGCTTGACCACTATTTCTATATCGGTTATCTCCCTGTAACATTTTTAAAAGAAATGTTTATTAAAAATGTCACCAAGGCATATCAATGAAGTTGCAGAGCTATTTTCGAATTTTCAACTCTCAAGGGCACTTACCCCATAGAATTTTTCATTTGGATCCGCATCTGGAAGAGGATCCTCACGCATAGAGCGGGTTTTGGGGTCATAGTGGGCAGAGTCAACATCAAGATTTAAAAGATATTTTGCTGTGTCCTCGCGAATACGTAAATTCCTAACAGTTCCTGTGCTCCCACCACCTGTTGTTCGCACACGCTTCTCAACCTTTGCAAAGTCCATTTGTTTGCTCTCATCAACCTTGGCTTCATCTACCCTTAAATCATCCTCATCATTGTCCACATCGCTAACACCATCCTCAACATTTTGATTTCCATTTTTCTCCTCCAATTTCTTAAGTTGTTGTTCCTTCATGTGCTTCCTTCGAGCTGCATCTCGAGCTTCATATCTTTCAACAACATGAGCATAGCTTGATGGGTCATAACCATTCCACCGGTCTCGCTTGCCATCATAATCAAGCTCAATCGTCTCTATTTTTTCATCAGGGGCTATATGTGTGTTAGTCCACTTTGCACCAACTTTCCTGGGCCTTTCAACACATGACTTTGCATCATGTGTCATTGCTCCACAGCTGTTAGCATGTGTAAGAGGATAAATCATCATCTCCTAACTTGTGTGAACTTAAATGACATGCAAGCACACATGTCACCGCATGCACAAGCACCACGAGCACACACAAACACCCACAGAGAGACAAAGAGATCACTTACTTGATGCATGCACCCTTTCTATATTTTTCGGCCTGGAAAACTTTGGCACCTCTGTCATACCATGATTTTGTATAATTAGGATCTGATTTCCACTTCCTTTGATGTTTCAAGCTCTAATTAGCAACAAAAAGATTATCAAAATCAAAATTCAGCCTTCACACAAGTAGAAGCATAAGAAGAAAAGAAAAAACAAGGTGCAAGCAACTTACAGGTTTCTCGGCATTAAGATACCAAGGTGCAGATGACATATACTGAGGAATATGAGGATTAATCTCCTTTCCATCTTCATCAACCTCAGCAGGGGCAAGCCCAGCTTTACGCGCTTCTTCCAATTCAATCTGCTTCCTATGGTCCTCTCTAGACTTAAATGCAACTGCAAGACAAGACCCACCCAAAAGAGACTTGAATTTGAATTCAGCCATTTTCATTTTATTTTTATAAAATCCAACATCAATTAACATAAAAATAGAAATATTATTAATAGCTAAAATTATAAATATTCATCGATCAATCGACCAGAATCGTCTTAAAATAAGATAACAAAATCTCATTTATCCCAAATCTAATGTTAAGAAAACAGCATCCCATTCGAAAGAGATTTAACTAAAATAAAACACATACCTGATGCGGTTGCCATGATGTATGTGATGCAAAGCAAACCCTAACCCTAGTCTAATTCACAAACAAAGACTGGAAGAAACCCACCCACAGAAAAGAGGGTCAAGAAAGCAAGGGATCCAGAGTTCAGACGCGTCAAATTTTCACTAAACATATGTTTCCTTTCTTATCCTTTCAAAAACCGCCAACAGCTCGACCAAACGACGCCGTTTCAATTCAGGTGGCTTGGGCTTAAATTCTTAACCCATTTTGATTGATAAATCCAAACCAGGTTGTCAATGCAGTCCTTTTTTGTAATTTGCAATTGGAACGAGATGCTTTGATACCAAAGCATTCTAGCCACCGATGGCAGGGTATTCACAAATTCAGAAAATGATATAACCATAACTATATTCAAATAAAATAATAATAATCATAGCTTAGCCATCACTCATCATGTTTTAATTTTGAATAACCATATTAAAATCATTAGATTTCAAATAATCATTACTCTTTTTTAAAAAAAAAAACTTCATTAAATACAAATTTTTAAATTTTTTAAAATCAATAATATTAATAAATCTAGTTAACATCATGCAAACACATATCTCATAACAATAACCAAATAAATTTAAAAAATAATTAAAATATTTTTAAAATATATATATTTATAATATAACTTTGATGGAAAAATTATAATTACAAAATACTTGTATTTGTGTATGCTTGTATTTTAAATTAAATATGATTTTGATATACATACCAGAAAAAATAACATAATCATAATTACTAATAATGTTTTTAGATTTTATCCAAATCCTAAACAAATCTTTTTTTTCCTATAACACTCCTGCTCATTCGATACAATACCATTTTCATCTCTAATTCTAGCATTTTGTTTCAAAAATATGTATGCGTGTATATGCAACTAATTATGGTTACTTGAAGTTACTAAAATTATAGTGCCTTCAAACTTCATAAATAATAAAATTATGTTTACAATGTAATAAATGTAATTTTTTTACAATTTAAACAATACTTCATTCTTTTATGAGATAGCATGAAACTTTTTTTTTTAGATTATACTTATCATTCCCCCTTGCTATCGTAATTAGCTAAGTTATGAAGAGATTAGATTTTTTTTTAATGATACATCAATAAATCTATTTAATAGTTTGTAATTATTAACTTATATTTATACCAAAAATAATTCATTTATATATCGTATGATTATGAATAATAATTGTTCATTATTATTTTTCAAGCAAATCAACGAAGAAAGCTGAAATCTATTATCAATCAATAAGGAAAGCTGAAATTGACTATCTTTTTGAAGATCATGATTCACAATGGTGGTCAACGATTAAGTTTTATACATAAAAAGGAGTTTTTAACAGGTTAATTGGTGGATATTATAGTATAACAAGAACATGTACGATTTCCATGAAGGATACATACAAATAAAGTAGTACAAATTGTATTAGGATTAATATTGTATAGTCTTTATCTACCATAAACAATTTATATAGGATTATAATTTTATATTTATATGAAATTCTATCTTTATAACATTAAAAATTGGCCTTCTAAATGCTGGAAATGATGACCAGCTCAATGTACACAACTTCTTCATAGCTTTTTACTATCTATTGATTTGTTTTACTTATCGTAATTTATATCTTTTCTTTACAACTTTATTTACTTGATTTATGTTTTTCATTAGTTTAGATTTTTACATTACCCTTTTTTAATTCTTAAACTGTTAAGGTCAAGTTTAGAACTCCATATTTTGTTTGATTAGTGAGGTTGTTACAAGCTTTCAATTATTTATTGACAAGATGATCAATCAAACATAGTATCTAATAGACTATCAAATTGGCATGCATAATGGGATAAATTTGTTAAAATTATAACAAATCATTAATCATGCTTAAAATACAAAACATCATTATAGTGACTAATGACCCATAAATCTGTACAAATGATAAAGGCAATTCTCTTTGTCATGAAGATTCTAACAACCATCCACCAATCTAGGTGTCAATGAAACAACCTATAATAGACGTGCCATAAATGGCTCTTTATTGGATATTTATAATAAAAAGAAATACACTTTGACAAAGTCATATTGCCCTTATATAGTCTCTCATGCTCTTACTTTTTTCAACATCATTACCTCTACCAATTTATGATAAATATGTTGATGTATTTGTGCCTCCAATATAACTCCATGTTTGTCCCTTTTTGGGACCTGATGGTGTGATTAAGTGATTGCATCTAGTTTTACCAAACTCTAATCAACTAGTAGTGGTTCCTTTTGAAGGAACGTCATTTTATCATAATTTAAATCTGTCTAACACGGATTCAAAGGTATCCAAATGAAGATAAAAAAATAAAACCAATATGATATATACCATAATAATATTATAGTCGTCAAAAAAACTATACAGTTCATGGCTGATTAACTCAATCAAATCCAAAATAAGCTAAAATAGAGTTGGTTGGGTACTTCATTTGTCCAAATACTTGGAGGCAAGTCTCAAGATATTCCTTAATAATAAGCACTTTAATATGAATGTTTAAAAATATATAAACTCGTCTTATATATCACATGGCTACACAACAAGCACTGTAGTAAGCTCGACCTAAATTAGGCATGATCGCACATGAGGTACTGCATATCCTATAAGTGTATAAACAACCTCAAACCATTACATGGCTTAACAATATTATCTACAACCACCATAACCTATAAATAGGCAATTTAATTCCCTACTACCTTTCAACAAGGCAATCAGAATCCTTCTATACCCCAAACACTTGTTATCGACCAATAAGTAAGGGAAATTTATAGGATTGAATTAGACTAGCATTTAAGATTGGTAGTTTAGAAGTTGGAAGTATTGTTAGGCCTGGATATAAGTCCACACCTTAAATAGTTGACAAGTTGTATCAAATTCATAGAGAATCAAGATAACATATTTTAAATAATTTTCTAGAAATGATAATAGTCAATAAGATAATACATCACCAAGTTCACTTATCAATTTGGTGATGGTGTTGTTAATCTTTTTTTATGAAAATAAAGCTATTTAGTTCATCAATGACTAAAAATATCTTTCATTAGTTTTCTATACTACCACCTAACTTCATCAATATTTGAAAAGAGATGGAGATTCATTTTCATGAGTACTTCTATAGAATATAACTAAAATAAAACTGAATGACTTGGTCATAATAATCCAAGATTTAATGGAGTCCATAGAAAGTTATGCCTTTTATTTTAAGATTTTGAAAATAAAATGCATTGTAGCCATAATAGAGCAAGAGTACATTAACTTAATTTTGAAAAGGATATAATGGAACCTTCAGAAATGATTTGTAAGAAAAAAGTATTTTTAACATCTACACTCTCACAAATGATGTTTCTTAATTTGAAAAGATTATGGTGAAGCGAGTTAAAAAAACCACTTAAAGGAACATACCCGGTTGAAGAAGTTTAAAGAAGTTCAAAAATAACTTATATCAGTTGTATAACTCAAATAAAGAAAATTATTTGATATCACTGCATTAAAAGAAGCTAACAAACATAATAGTAAAGAAGTAAAAGTGATTAAAATGACAATTACGAATAAAGATAATTTTTTCAACATCAAAATATTAGAAAAGATATTTGATTAATTGATGCAAGTATAAAAAAATCAAACTCCTAAGCAATCACACAATCTTTACTACTAAACTAATAAAAGAGAAGAAATATTATAAATGACATGACTTATGGAGACATGATACTATCAGTTATGTTGTTTTTAAAAACTAGATCCAAAAGGCATTAGAAGATGGTTGAATTCATTTTAAGATAATAAAATAAAGGTGGATAATAACCTATTCCCCAAGATAACAAAAATAATAAATACTCATAAACCACAATGACTTCTTAATAAGGAAAAACATAGAAAATCATGTGTGTTTGACCATGAAAAGGTTGGAATTGGTAACTAATATTGTTACTAAGAAGAGGTATATTAATCATAATAAGGCCAAAGAATTGGCACTAAAAAATCATGAAAAACCTTTCTGTGAAACAAATAGTCATGCAATGAAAAACTAAGACATTTAGACCTAAAAGGTTTGTTAGCAATAAATGGCATAAACATCATCCACAATAGAAGTCATAAAAGCTTAGTGGTAAAGATGACAAATTGGCAGGGATCAACAACATCTCCTAGACCTGGAAAAAAATAGAAATAAAATTGATTAACCAAAACATTATTCAGAAGAATGCAATGATTGAACACACTGGTAAGAAGGACGATGCTAAACCATACACCTTACCAAGAGAATAGGCTTTCATAATAGACTAGTCTTTTAGTTTTAAAAAAATCGACAATGATAAACACCTATTAAAATGCTAACAAATGGTGTTAATGATCGACCACAAACATTAACATTGCAAGATAAGAATGAGCCTAATCCAACATATAAAAAAAAGACCAACCATATTGTGCATTGATTGATTCCAATATAGACAACATCTTCATCCACTTAAATTGACTTTCTAAATCCTAAACAACTCAAAAGGCAGAATTCTAAAGAGATTTCTATAAAAGTGAGCATGGTTACTACAAAGATGCTGAAAAAATTTAAATAATACTATAAATCATAACTTGATAAAGTAAAGGTGATGGCTAACCTCACAGTACAACCATATATCGATCACACATAAAAATAGGATAAAATTATCCAACGCATAAGGCTAACAATTAAAGAGCAAAGATGAAAAAAATGATCAGTATGGTGATATCCTACAGCCATGCCATCCAAGCAATAATGGGAAAAAAAAAAGCAATATTAATCACTTAGAAGGAATAAAAAGGGGACATTCTCATTAAAAAAAAATCAAGAAAATCACCCACAAATAAGGAAAAACTTTTAACTTTTTACAAATATAATGACAATTAAACAAGGTAACAAACTTAAGGATAACAATACTATCCAAACTACCATTTTAGAGCCTAAACTAGCTTTGTCTAATATCTATATAAACAAAGACACACCACTAAAGGAAGAAAATAAGTTAGTGGAAGATGAAGATGCCTAATTGGATGAAGAAATAATGCAAGAAAGAACATTCACCCTCTCTAAAGAAAGTTTAGAGTGTAAGGATGAGGATGTTAACGAGTTTGCATTTTCGATGTGACAAATAAATGATAATGATATGATGAAACAAGTTGACTATTTAGAAATCCCTTCTTAGAAAGAAATGAGTGACCATGATGATATTGCATCAATGAACATGGTGTTTTCTCTATCATATTCATTTGAAGCCACACATGTTCAATTGTCTTATCTTGATAATGATTGTGAAAATAGTACAAATGAGAAGGTTAGAAATTATAATAATCGACCAATCATAAGATTGATTAGGGACTAGGTGTGCACCTATTAAACTAACAATAGCTATGAGAAGATATATTAAACCTTTTTATATAATAAATTGTTTAAATAATATGCCAATACATAGGGTTTTAGTCAAATAGTGTACACTCAACATAATGCAACTAGACTTAATCAATAAGACTGATCATGACAAAGCTGTTAACTTATAAATTGGTAATATCAAGTTTTGTAGGAGTAAAAGATACTACAAGGGTGCTACAAGTGAATATAATAGTAAGATCCAGGACTTATAGTCCAACTTTTTTTATTGTCAAAGTAAAGATAAACTATAAAATCTTACATAAGTGAGATTGGATTCATACAAATATATAAATGTCATCCTTACTATTTTAGGTCTTAATGTTTTAGCTACATTTTGGATCCATTAAAATTATCATACTAATAATATATGTTTGAGCAATTGACCAGTCATAACATATGATTGATCAAGGACCAAGTGTGCACCCCTTAAACCAACAATGGCTATGAGAAGATATATTAAACCCTTTTTATATAACAAATAGCTTAAATAATATGTCAATACATAGGGTATTGGTCAATTATAGTGTAACGCTTAACATAATGCTTCTAGAATTAATCAAGAAGATTGGTTGTAACAAAGCCAATATGCTACCTTATAAAGTGGTAATATCAAATTTTATAGGAGTAAAAGATACTAATAAGAGTGCTACAAGTGAATTTAATAGTAAGATCCAAGACTTCTAGTACAATTTTTTTATGGTCAAAGTAAAGATATACTATAAAATCTTACATAAGTGAGATTGTATTCATACCAATATATGAATGCCATCCTTACTATTTTAGGTCTTAATGTTTTAGCTACATTTTGGATCCATTAAAATTGTCAAAATTAATAATAAGCCCTTTATAATGAATTTAGGAATGGTAGATGCTTGACTTTATAGTGATGATGTTGGTCTAGTCTAGTTTATGGACATTGACTATATAATTCATCCTATTTATTTTTTTAGTTAGAAGAAATAGTATGAATAGGGTGACTAATAGCTAATTTTATTAAGTCAAATGTTATACAACTAGAAGATGTTAGCTAAGAGTTTGAAACATTAAATTACAATTACTTATTTACCTATTTAGAGTCATTAGAAAAGGCCAACAATGACAATATTTGGCATAAGAATACAAGTTTTTTATTATAATACAGTGAAGTTGGTAGATCAACCATGCTTGATATGACAAATCTTTCTCTAACACCATCAAATATGGATAATGGAAAGGTAGAAGTTTTAACCTATCTTGTGATCGATACATGATTGATCATGTCAAGTACGAAATAAAAAGGTTGTTAGATAATGGTTTCTTTAGGTCAATAACACATGATAAACATATTTCTTACATCATACTAGTATTGTAAAAGAATAGCAAACTAAGAGTTTGTATAGATTTCATAAACCTTAATCTTGCAATTTTGAATGATGAATATCCAATGCTAATGATCGATATGTTAATCAATTTAGTAGTTGGTAATAAGATCCTCAGGTTCAAAGTTGGCCACTCAGTCTATAATTAGATTTTTATTGTAGAAAACAATGTTTAAAAGACTACTTCTAAATGTCTTGGCTTAATTTTTATTGTAAGTGAATGGTGATGTCATTTAGTCTAAAGAATGATGGCATTACTTACCAAAGGCTATAAATTTGATATTTCATGACATTATCAATTGTAACATGAAAGTTTATATTCATATATTATGATGAAATCAAACTCTAAATCTTAGATGAGCTACATTCTATATTTCAGCGAATGTGAATACATAATCGCAAGATGAATCTACTAAAATGTGTCTTTGGGGTATAGAGAGGCAATTTCTTAGGATTTCTAGTGCATCAGTGTGGCATGAAGATAGATAAAAAAAAAAAAACAAGGGCCATCATGAAAGCATGACCTTCGTAAACAAAAAAAAAGAATTACAAGGTATTATTAGAAAAATTATTTTTTAAAAGAGGTCCATATCAAACATTGCAGAAAAAAATAAGTCATTTATTGAACTCTTAAAAGGAAATGTCACATATACATTTCAATGAACTGAAAAACATCAAGTTATATTTGAAGAAATAAAAACTTATTTAGCTAAACCTCCAATATTGACCCTACCAAAGCCTAGGAAACCTTCAATACTATATATTTTAGCGACATAATGGTTGATTAGCAGCATGCTAGCATAGGAGAATAAAACTTGATATGAATAGGTTGTGCATTATCTCAGTTGATTAGTACTTAAAAGTGCATTTTTATCAAGGTTCTATATCATCATTTTGCACTTGAAGTATCAATAACTCCTTAACTAAAGCATGTTTTATACTAACATATCTAATAATATAAGATACCTTTAATTTATGGTAAATGTTCATCTTAAATGCAGGCCTATCACATAAATGAAAGAATTGATTGATGAGTTGAAGTACTGAAATTGAAAGGACAGAAAGATGGCCAAACTTAGAAAAGAGATGCTGGTGCTAGTCCAAACTGGAATACTGTTTGGTAATCTGGTCATATCTGAAGCTGTAGATCTCGGATTTAGGTCTACCTTATATGGATGGAAAGCTAAGACATAGGCCTACAACTTTCATGTGAAGCCCAAGATTTAATAAGGCCGTTTTCAAGTCCAAATTGCAGCAGCAACAAAGAAGTCCGAATCTGTCCTGCAGCCCAGACACTGTTTAGTGTTCAGCCCATATATCGGGTTCTAGAAGTCCAAATGATCTCAAATTTTTACCCTGGAAAGCTGAGACAATTCTCTAGAACTTTCATGATTTAAGTTTATTCAAATTATGATGTCATCAATGACGTTTTTGGCAGACAAGAAGATAAGAATTGTCACCAAGTCAAGATGTGGCCACCCACTCATCAATTAGTCAACAAATCAATAGTTCCGAATTTTGGCCTATAAAAGGAGGCATTTGCCATGTATTTAGGCATCTTGGTGTTCAGATCAAGATCATGCTCTTGCTCTATCTTTATATTTTGTAATGCTTAAGTTTTGCTTATATTAATTTCTTACTTATGCTTTTCATTTCCTTTCCTTGTTTATTTATGTTTCTTTCTTTCATTATGTGTTGCTAAGTTAATTATGTCAAGGTGAAAAGGGTACACTAATGGTGTAAGAATAAGTATAATATAAACTTAACATGGACCTTAATGTTGGATACTAACATGGTCTATATTTGTTATCTTGTTCACTTTTAATACTTTGCTTGTTAAATGGTTAATCTAGATTTATGTTGTATAACACTTGGTACAACAAATACTTGGCACTTTCATAGCCCATACTGTATGGTATAACCGACACCTGAGCTATGAAAGGAACTTGATTTGTTGTTAACATAAGTTATAATCATGAATGCCTGACAACATTTACAAGTATTAGCATTATTCGAATAAGATAACTAATGTAATAATGTTAACAATTTATAATCTGATTGGAACCTCCTTTATGTGTGGTTTCCAATTGAATAAAAAGAGTTTATACTATACTTGTTTGAAATACCATTAGTGGATCCTCTAACCTTGACATTTGTTGTTATCATTGTTTAATCCTTACGTTAATCTTCCATCTCAAAGTCCTCATCAACTTCTTCCTCTTCTTCTTCACTATTATTATTATTGTTGTTATTGTTGTTGTTGTTGTTGTCTATAATTTATACAATTAACCTCCCTGTGGTTCGACCCCGGTCTTACCGGGTTATTTATTACTTCGACACTCCTGCACTTGGGAGAAGACATCAATCTTTTGGTCGTGTCATCAGTCGTGTCTTCACAAAGGTTAAGGAATGACATACTTCAGTAAAAAAAAAACATTATTTATCCTTATATTTTACTTGTGTTAAGTTATGTTGGTAAATATTTCTAGTTGACATATATTAACTGATATCTAAATGGTATGGGGGAATCAATGTTCCCCCACACCTATAAACACGGTGGATTACAACAGTAATCCACAGTGCTTTCCTTCTTCTTCTTTTTTGCTAACTTTTCCCTTTTTTCTTTTTTTTTTCGTTTTTTTTTTCAAAATTATTTTTTTTCAAATTTACTTTTGTTTTTCAACTTTCATATTTTTTCTTTTTTTTTCATTTATTTTTTCTTTTTTTTAAAAAATTATTTTTGTTGATTTTACTTTTTAAATATTGACCTGGTTAAAATTTTTGCTTTGTAATTTTTTTTATTTAAAATATTGTGGATTGCTGCGATGTTTTTCCACATAGTTTTTCTATTTTATTTCTTTATTTTTCAAAATTATATTTGTCGATTTTTTTTAATATTGAGCTGATTGAGAATTTAGTTTTGTAATTTTTTTTCTTTAAAACATTGTTGATTGCTACAGTGTTTCTCCGCATGGTTTTTTTTATGATTTTCTCCGAAATTATCTTTTTTTATTTTATTTTTTAATATTGAGCTGGTTAAAAATTACAGTTATAATATGTGAGGAAAGCACTGTAACTTTCCTCGAAAATTACTGTTGATTGCTACAGTGATTTTTTCCACGGTTTTTTTCTGTTTTTGTTATGTTTTTCCCTAAAATAATCTTTATCAATTTTATTTTTTAAATATTAAGCTGTTTAAGAATTGCAATTACAAGTAAATACAAGTTTTTCCTCGCAAAACACTATGGATTGATACAGTTTTTCCTCACATGGTTTTTTTCCAGTTTCTTTTGTGTTTTCTTTTTTTGTGATATTTTTTTCCAAAATTATCTTTGTCGATTTTTTTTTTAATATTGAGTTGGTTAGAATTTAACTTTGTAATAAAGCTTAATCATGTGGGGAAAGCATTGTAGTTTTGCTCATAAAACATTATGGATTGCTACAGTGTCTCTCCGCATGGTTTTTTTTGTTATAATTTTTTTCAAATTATCTTTTTCAATTTTATTTT
Organism: Populus trichocarpa; assembly: GCF_000002775.5. NCBI lineage: Eukaryota > Viridiplantae > Streptophyta > Magnoliopsida > Malpighiales > Salicaceae > Populus > Populus trichocarpa. The sequence continues at coordinate 7,691,143 of NC_037296.2, forward strand.
TTTAATATTAAGTTGTTTGTGAATTACAATTACAAGTCATTACAAATAAGGTTAAATAATGTGGGGAAGCACTGTAGCTTTAATCACAAAACACTGTGAATTGCTACAGTGTTTCCAACATGATTTTTTTTCCTTTTTTTGGTGTTTGTTTTGTTATTTGTTTTTCTAAAATTGTCTCTGTCGATTTATTTTTTAATATTGAGCTGATTAAGAATTTAGTTTTGTAATTTTTTTTATTTAAAACACTGTGAATTGTTGCAGTGTTTTCCCATGTGATTTTTTTATGATTTTTTCCAAAATTATCTTCGTCGATTTTTTTTTAATATTGAATTGGTTAAGAATTATAATTACAATAAAGCTAAATCATATGAGGAAACCGTTGTAGTTTTTCTCACAAAATACTGTGGATTGCTACAATATTTCTCTAAATGATTTTTTATTTTATTTTATTGGGAAAAGCAATATAGTTTTCCTCACAAAACATTGTCAATTGCTACAACGTTTTTTCTCATGGGTTTTTTTCCTTCCAAAATTATCTTTGTTGGTTTTTTTTTTAATATTAAGTTGGTAGAGAATTTAGCTTTGTAATTTTTTTTTTCTTTTTATTAACTGAAAAGCTAAATCATGTGGCGAAAATACTGTATCTTTTCTCACAAAACACTGTAGATTGCTACAAATCATTTTGTTCAGTCTCTAAGTTTTTGATCACCAACACAACTTTTTTTTCCGTCATGAAATATTTGCTTCATCATACATTTAATTTCTATTACTTATCTAGCGCTGGTTCACAATTATAACACTATCAAGTGCATTTTTTTTATAAGCTCCCGGCAACGCGAGGGCATGTCATCTCGTGTAATTTATAAACATATTTAATAAAATACATAGTAGTTATACCTTTCTTAAGAGGTTCAATTGACAAATGAATATTAGCTTTATTTGAATTTGATTTACATTATATGTCATAAAAAGTAGTTAAAGAATAAGCTTTGGCTAATTTCTTAGCTAATTATTGATGTCTTGATATCAACCATGAACTAAAATAAGATATGAACAACATTATTGCAGAACTTGTCCTATTATATTTATGGTTTGATAGATCTAAAACCAAGAGTAAAGCTAGTTTAAGGGTGGTAATAATTTCTCTAGTATGTCATAAGGTGACTTTATTATTTTGTCTTGATTTTCCATGATCTAATAATCAAGCTAAATATGAGCCCTTGAACATAGATTTGAAAATACTTTTGAAGTTAAGATCTCAATCAACTAGAGATCCATGTTCTAAATCCATATAAAGATTTTCAATGGTCAAAGACCTTATTAATAGGTTTTTTTTATTTGGTTTTGGTTTTTCATTGAGAGGAAACAATATAAAAGCTAATGATTTGAATTAGCATGGATCAATATATAAAATAACCATTGACCATCGTGACATCTTACCTGAGATGATCATTGATCAATCAACCATAGTTGATATATAATAGAGATGCAATGATGAGTAAAGAAGTATGGACTCTATGGTAAAAAAAAAAGACCAAAATAATGAAGAAAAAACTGTTGCTAAAATTTTCTACCGAATATAAGCAGAATATCTCAATAAATCAAGTGTTCTAAATCACATGAAGATTAGAGAGAAGAAATCAAAGTCTATTTATAGGACCTTTCATGGAAAGTTTTGAGGTATTTTAGATTGAAAGTGAACAATTACATTCCCTTAGCATATTTATTATATAAGAGGAAAACTTTGATTTTTCTCAAATGTTAAGGATAAAAAAAAAAACCATTATTGTTCATGAATGAGGTTTATTAAGAACTTTGTAGAACTCATCAATCTAAAATTAAGATAAGATGGTTAATTATGAATCATGACTTTAATTGGCCAAGTATAACCAAGGATTGCATTGGTTACGCAAAAAAGTGTCAAAATATCAATAGTTTAGCCCAATATAATATGTGTCACTAACTAAACTTAATGAAATGGTCAAACCATAGACCTTTAAGAGTTGGGCAATAGACATCATTGACAAAATACACCTACCATCTTCAAGAGGGCATAATTAGATCTTGGTTGTCACATGTTACTTCACCAAGTAAGTTAAAGTTATTCCTTATCAATTGATCAATCAAGAGATTGAGATCAAATTCATTAAAGAACAAATCATTAATAGATTTAAACTCTCATAAATAATCATAACCAACCAAAAGATGATGTTCACTAGAGAGGATATGAAGGAATATGCACAAGATTTAAAATAATTCATTTTATACCTATTATACGAGGTCAATAAGCAATTAGAATCAACCAATAAAACTTTCATCCCTAACCTATATAAATTGGTCAAAATAATCTTAAAGCTTGACATGGTGCATTATCAAAAGTGTTATGGGTATGAAGAACTTTATAAAAAACCGCTTTAGAAACTTCATTACTTACTCTAACTTATGACCATATATGTTCAAGAAAAAAAAGAAATTCAAAACTTAAAAATGACTTTCAAGTTATAAATAGAAGAGCTGCAAAATGTCAAAACACCAGATGAACAATTAACTTTGAGTATTATTGACGAAAATAGGCTAAAGATGGGTTTAACTATGCAAATTAAAAGTTAAAGTACCTAAAGAGATTGAATGGTTAGGGTTAAGAACTCAATTGCATCAATGGAAATCCTAATTAAAGGAAACAATGAGATCTTGAGACCAAATAGAAGAAAGATAATGAAAATTGGGTTAAACTTGCATATTAATTAAGTTTAGGGATTTAATTGAACTTTTGATGAACCTAATTGACTTAATCAAAGGTTTAATCAAAAGCAAAATTAAGATTAGAGGTCAATTATGCCAAAATTAGAAGAAATAATTAAGTTTAAGGAATTAATGGGTTTAATTGACTTAATTAAGGATTTAATTGAAGAAAAATTAAGTTTCGAAGTCAATTAGGATAAAATTAGAAGAATTAGTTAAGTTTAACGACTTAATTAAATTTTTAATGGGTTCAATTGACTTAATTGGGGGCTTAATTGCAAATAAAAAAGTTTAGAGGCCAATTAAGGGTCTAATTGAAAAACATCAAAATTAAGGACCAAGATGCAAAAGATGAGTACATTTAGGGACTAAAATTGCATGAGTGGTCAAGTTGAGACGAATTGAAAGATTAATGGAAAAATAAGGGCCAAATTGTATAATCTGGAAACTAAGGACTAATTTGTAAAAGGTCATGAATTAAAAGATTCCAATCAATATTTCTAGGGATGCGATTGCATGAATTGAAAAGTTTTCGAGTTAATCGAGGATGCATACACTGAAATTAGAAGTACAGGGACTTGAATGGAAATTCTTAAAACCTAATTAAAATCACTGATTTTTAGGGTTTAAGATAGGCAATGTGTCATTCAAATTTTAATGAAGAGAAAAAGTGACATGTTGTTCGGTCATTTTTTTTTCTTCTTCAGCCAAAAAGATTAATTGATGAACCACCTTTAGACAAATAAATGTGGTGTTTCCGACTACCTCAGGAACTATAATGTGCACCAATTTTTTTAGAAACACTTTTTTTACAAGTATCGGCCATTCTCATCATGTTTATACCTCATTTGGCTCAACGAACTTGACAAAATCTTTTCCCTAGTCAACCTCACCTACATTGACAATTTCAAACTAACTAAGGACCAATCTTTTAGTCAATGAATATGGAGTTCTTGACCTCCAAGTCAAGCATGGTTTATTCCCAGTGGTGTATCTACATCAAGGTTGTCAAAAATGCATTTTTGACATGACATGGAAAATGTAAAATAAACTCGGATCGTAAAAACGGATCATAAAATCGTAAAATTATAAGGAAATTTTTTTTCAGAATCTTTACACTGGTACCTGCAGCTCGAAGGGTTCATCTCAATGTTATGTATTGTTGTTCCAATACGCATAGCACCAAGAGACATGCAACTTCCAATTTGTGAATTGATATCAAGGTGAAGCAGTTGTTTCATCATGTTACCACGCATTGAATTAGTATTGCCAGCTACATCTATGGTAAGCAACAAATAAGAGCAATCTTATCTCTGCTAACAATAATACATCATAAGAAAGAAACTGATCAACCCATCATGAATAACTTAATAAATATTTTCTCTTTATGCAGAGAAGAATGCAAAAAGCAATGACAAAATCCCAACTTTCCTCTTCCCTTTATCCCTCTATTTGTTCTTAAGAAATCAATGCTGGAACAGAGATGAAATATAAGAACAAGCTTAGAAACCACTAACATACCACATAAGAAAACAAAGCCATGCTTTTAATTGATAACATGGAATAGAGATGAAAGGGTTTTGAAAGCTAACAATCCATTCAAAACTGGTGCAGGAACAGACTGCCCATTGCTCCCAAAAACCTAGACTAATGGTAGAGGGAAATTTATTCCTAAATCCACATGTTCATAGCATCTCAATTTGTAAACCCAATGATCCTTTATGTGTGGGTCCCTAATACATTTGCACGGACCACCCGGATTTCTACTCCGAAAGAGAGAGGATGCCCTTACATCATTCATCCCTGTAAAGGGATTGAGCCTGAGACCTCCTGGCTGGCTCTGATACTAACTAATGTAGGAACAAAATATATGTTGCTCCCAAGAGCCTAGACTATTAGTAGCAAGTGAATTTATTCATATATCCACTAAATTATGGCATCTCAATTCATAAAACCAATGGACCTTTGTTTGCTGCTCCACCCCAAGAAGGAGAGGAAGCCCCTACATCAAAAACCTTATGCGGGACCTCTTATGAACTTTCCAGATAACAATAATCAGGAGAAGAAGTCAGGAGTCCAACTAGTATACATTTCCCTTCACAATTAAGCCACTCTGCCATGAAATGAAAACATTCTAGAGTATTAAAAAATTATCTGCAAAAAAGAAAAGAAAAGAAACTCTTCTCTTTAATAAGCTTAATATAGACATCATCAAAATGGGGTGTTTTCTTCTCTTTTTTTTCCCCTTTCACGTTTCCGAAACAACAAAAAGTAATAATTAAATGCAAACCAATTCCATCCCCATTTTCCTTCTCAATTCTTCAGCAACCAAACCCCTCAAAAACCTCATATATGTTGAAATTAAGAGAAAAGTGATCAATTAGACATCTTTGTTTCTTCTTCTTTCATGTAAAACGACTTGATTTGTCATTTGCCAGAGATGTTTTAGCTGGCGTGATGTTTTACGCATGATATGACCATTAACAACAACAGCACTATGTACAACCATAAAAAAAACATGGCCCTCTTCTGCATAATAAAACATGACAGAAAAGATGAGAATCCAACAAGCAAACTGGTTATATATTTGCGCTACTGGTGAGTGGAGAGTCGAGAGTGAAACTAGCGGTTGCGCTACTGAATGCTGATGTTAATTAGTTAGGGCTGAGGCTTGAGATTCTGAGAATTTAAGATTTGGAGAAAGGGAAAAGGCCGAAAGGGGAAAGGGGAAAGGGATGGGTGGAGTGTCGAAGTGCAATGAAATCAGGAGATGGAGTTAGCAGTGCGCAGATTTTTAATTTTTTAGGAAACTCATGAAATCGGTTTGGTTTTACTGATTTTAACGAGTTTGACCGATTTTGTGCGAGTTTGACCCGATTTTACTGGTTTTTAAGTTTTTAACCCGATTTAACACGTTTTATCCATTTTTACTCGTAAAATCATACGATTTTACGAGTCAAAATGCATTTTTAATAACATTGATCTACATCTCCTCTACATGTATTAGGTCCTCTAATGGCATGTTTATATCCTAATCTTCAAGATGAATTTGTCAAAGTACCCTACACAGTCAACCTTGACTGAAGAAGAGAATCACTCATATAAGAGCTAACTTTGAGGTTGCTTTCTCTTGCTAGGATTCCGTTAATAAAGTGACAAAAAAAAAACTAGACACCTCAACTTTTAGGGGGAGTTTATAGAAAAGAGAGAGAGAGAGAGAGAGAGAGAGAGAATCTTACATAACCACCTTACCTTTGGAAAACACTATGGTTTTATAACCTTCTAGTTTTGTTTCATCCTATAAAAAAAGTGTCTCCACAACTACAAGAGAAAAAAAGAGAGAAATTCTAAAGGATATCGAGAGAAATTCCAGAGAGAATCAAGAGATAAATCCTAGAAAAATAATGAGCAAAAGTGAGAGATAGAGAAACAAAATAAAGGAAAAAGGAATAAAAGATTAAGGGGGTTTAAAAATGAATTGCAAATAAATAATAAATGAGCAAAAATATCCATAAAAGAAGGTAGCATTAAGGTTAAAAGGTATATACTTACCTTTGATAAGAAGGTATAGCTCGATAAGCACACCCCTCCTTAATATATTTTTTAAATTTTTTATCCTTGAATGCTTATTGTTCATCCATTGTGTTTAGTTATTAAGCTTAAAAGAATTGTATGTGTTTTGGTAGATCAAATCATGTTTTAAAGTAATATGCATTATTCTGAAATGTATGTTCAAGGTAGTATTAGATGCATGATTGATGTTTTAGGCCTATTAATGTAATGAAGATAGCTTGTTTAAATGACAACCAAACATGCTTTGATGTTCAGGTTAGTCATTAAATCTCTTTTGATTTCATGTGCTAATGTGGACCTCTTGATCACATGGTCAAGTAACCCCCAACAAAGTAGATAACAACCCGGAAAATAAAAAATCAGGTTTAACAGAACTCTGACCCAGAGGTAACCATGTACCTAAAAACCAAAAGGTATTGAAAAAAATACTTGGACCCAAATATAACCTTGTATCTAAGAATCCTAAATAAGCGAATAACGTCACGAAGCCAATTAATCTTTGATAAGTTAGTGTATGATCTTTGTCTTTGCAAAGAAATGTTGTTTTTTTCACAAACAAACAAATAGAAAACCCATGTTTATTCTTCGACTTACTGCCAAAATTTGCATCTCAAAAACACACAATATATTCTTCTTTAACTAACCCTAATGAATCCCTTTTTTGTTGCAAACTAATGAGCCTAAACTATTAATCAACTAACATAAGTACAATAATGAAATAAACCCCTAAACAATGTTTAATGGGTCAAAACAAACCCAAATTAAAAATAATTATTCAACATTAAATAAATAAATAAAATATGATAATAAAAAAATTCTCCATACTAAGATTCCCTCATGCAGCCCGAATCTCCAATTTCCACATATTCTTGGCAGATTTCAGTCCTGACTTCAAACACGTCGTTCTCTCTTTTCTGGATGAATTATTGGTCCTACCATATATGGTTGGAAAGCTTGATATGTATAGTTTCCAACCCAACTTAAATCGCAATGAGATTCTATTTATAGCTTCATATATGTCTTAAACAGTAAACAAAAGTCTTTGTAGTTAATTTGTCCATCTAAGGCTTGGTTTGGATCAATTAATTCTTAATACCTTTGAATATCTGAGTTTAGGTTTAAGACTGTTAGGGTTGATTTATGCAATTTATGGCTTTTTTTTCTTTTTGATGAATCATTATGCTTTAATCTTCCATGTTTTATTTTTTTGTGCCTTTGATTTGGTGTAATATGGTAAAGATCTTTGATTGACTTTTTAGGTTCATATGGTGTTCTTCACGTTCTTGAGAATATTCAACTGAAATTTGTCATTTGATCTTCATCATTCCTTTTCTGAACATGGGCTATGTTTTTAGACCTTGGGCCAGGCTAGGAAACCCAGTCCATGTGGCTATGTTATAGATACTTTTTCAGTATTAAATAAACTAGTTTTTTGTTTTTAAAAACATATAAAAACTAAAAATCCTTCTTTTAAAAAAATACATTTATGTTTTAAATTGCATATAGCCAAGTTTCTCCCAAAAAAATCATGTTTGCATTTTCAATTAAAAAAAAGGAAAAACAATTGCATGATTTAGCGTAATGAAAAAATAAAAAATATATTTTATATATTTTTACATGCATCATGAATTTAATAACAAGTTTATTAAAGCTATATGGACTTGGCCTAATTTCAAAAACAATAAAAAAAAACTATTTTTTTTCATTTTTAATATCAATGATTATGAACTTATATGTCAAATATACTTCTGATATTAAAAGAAACAAGTGCAAAAAAAAAATGTTTTGGCTTTAAAATTGATAAATTTGACACATAAAGTTATGATCCACTTTACTGGAGTGGACCTGCTTTAACCAATAGACAAACCAACGGTTAAAAAAAACATAACAATGCTTTAGTAATAATCAAACAAATAAATAATGCAACTTACCTTAAATATGGTGTACTATGGGTGATATTGTCCTCCATATGCACAACAAATTCTCTTATCCAGACTCTAAAGACCAGTTAAGGTTCCTAGCAACCAGAATACTAAGTGGTGACTCCAAACCTTTTAAACCATAAAAAGGACAAGAATTCCTTATTTTTTCCATATCACCAAAATCTTGATCTAGGAGGATGATCGTCACGACACCGCATACATACGACGGTGTTTGCAATCCCTACTACACTTGATAGTTCGATAACATATATGGTTCTAAAATAGAGGACATTTCTAGCATACCAAACACTCCAAGCCAACATCATCATTATTTACATCTTTTAACCATGAAAAACATTAATATATTGCATAACTAATCAATAATATAAAGTTTAAAAGCTATACTGGTGGTAAATATAAAGTCTTTGTCTCTCATACCTTCCTTACAAAACAACAACCAAAGAAAACATAAGATATATGTTCTAACTGAAATTCGCATCACCTATAAGACTAATCTAAATCCACCTTTTTTTAGACAGATTATTTCTAATAGGAAGGAAATGTATTTATAAGTTTATTCACCATCATTTAAGCAAAGAATGAGTGCACTAGTTGTCTATCTAAGTAAATTCAATAAAAAGATATTAAAGATAGAGGTCCTTTTAGAATCAATTGACATTAAAGCCTTGATGAATGAGGTCCATAACAAGACTCTTTTTAAGGTGAAACAAATCATGGAAAACCAAATTTAGGTAGAAGAAATAAGTATGGTAAAATTGTATAACCCTGCTTTAAAAAACACATGAAAGAGCCCTCAAAAAATGGTTAGTCTCTAAATACTCCTCGAGCTCTCAAAAGGAATCTAAATTGATTGATTCATAATCACCTTGTTTTTTCCAATCTTTCACCACGTTCTTAAACACAACCTCAACAAAAGTTTTAATTGTCATTAAAGGTAAAGAGTTAATATGATATCCCCCTTTTGTGAAGGTAGATCCTCACACCTATAACTATAAAAATTATTATATATTCTATAAAGATAAGGAACATGATATTGAGAACTACTATGCATTGAAGAATGAGATAAATAGGTTAATCAATAAGTGTTATATCTAATAGCTTATGAAGAGGGATGATTAGCCTAAAACTAAAAGGAAAGAGGTTGGTGTGTGTAATAAGGCATCACTCAAGATCAATGTGATTATGGGTAGACTTTATATAGAGAAAGACTCCATCCAATAGAGAAAAGCTTATGAAAAATAAGTATCAGTTGCCTCTAGAGCCACAAACTCATGGCATGAGTTTATGATTTTTACACTAGAGGATGGAAGGGGTATATATTTCCCTTATGAAGATACCTTACTAACACTACCATAATCTCTAACCAAAAGTGCTTTGGGTGTTGGTGAATGATAGGAGTGTTGTTAACATTCTTTTCTAAAAATTGATGAGCAAGATGGGCATCGATAGTTTTAGGCTAGTTTTAGTTAAAACACTATTGATTGGAATATAGAGGAAGGGTGTGCTAGTAGAGGGTATCGTTGAAATAATAGTTATCGTTGATACATAGCCCTATATAGAACTCTCTAGTAGACCTTTACGATGATCAAGATGGATTTGTTCTACAACATCATTATTGGTAAATGTCTCTATAAAATCAACACTGCTATTAAAATACAGTACTTTGCTATAAAATTCTCTACTAAAATATAGGTGGCCATAATTAGAAGGAATTGAATGGCTTTAAAGTTGTGCACCTTCATGTGGGTCAAGAGGAAGAATGCCTTGGTAGTAGACTAGGGTGGGCTATGAAAGAAACAAATAAAACATGCATCAAAGCTACGAAAAAGTTATAATAGGTCAGCTTTTATGAGACAAATACTAGTGCTACCATGAAGATTTAATTTGCCTTAGATCCTGAATAAGAAAAGGCCCTAATAAAACTCCTCAATATCCAAAAAGATAACTTTACTTTTAAAATCTCTTATATGCCTAACATCAACCCCGAAATGACCATCTATTAGTTGAATATGAGCCTATTTTTCTCTCTCATCAGCTAGAAAAGAAGAAATTTTAGGAGGGAAGACAAAATGCCATATATGAAGAGGTGGATAAACTTTTGCAAGTGGATATTTTTTTAGAGGTGAGGTATCCTAAGTGGCTAGTTGTTATAGTGTGAAGAAAGCAAATAAAAAGTGGAGAATATGTGTGAACTTCACCGACGTTAATAAAGCATGCATAAAGGATAGTTTTTCCTATCAAAGATAGATAAATTGGTAGACTTTATAGTTAGGTTTGAATTCCTAAGCTCATTGGATACAAACCTGGGTTATCACTAGATCCCAAAGCACCATCGAAGTTGAAGAAAAGATATTGTCACATGGTTAATTTATTGTTAAAATTTTCCAACCCCTATACGGTAATCTAGTCCCACTAGACTCAGTCTTTCCTCACCATTTTCACTTGTGTTTGCCTATGACTAAGTGTCTCCCACACCCAAGAGGTTTTTCCCACTCTCACAAATTATAAGCAAATAGAATTACACAAGTAAAGAGGTAGCAAATCAATACACAACATATACAAGAAAAATTTTCAACCTTTATTAATCTCAACAACAAAAGAAATACATAAATTTATATGTGTGTGTTATGCATAAAAATTACAACCTATACAATCAAGGCTCTCCAGCCTATTTATAGACAAGCATATAAAAGGTTGCAAAGCATAAAACTATCATCCCTACATTTTAGAAAGTAGTGGAGCACTTTCTCCCCCATATTCCTATAAATTTAGTGGGTGGTTTTGACCCATAATTGTAACTGCCATAACAACCTACTACATTGTCATATAACTATTAGTTTATGATGTCGAATTTGTTATGTTTGTTGCATGCCTTGGACTGTCCATTGTCTAAGTTCAAACTCACATCAGCACACTGCTCGTTTATGCCAATGATGCTGATTTTGCCACGCTGTTGAATTTGACGCTATCCAACATATTGCCACTGCCTCCTGTGTTCTTTCTAGCAGTGTTTTTATCAATGTATTCATGTTGAATTTTGACTTTGTTATAAACCTCCCCCACTAAAAGAAACTAACGCTCTCATCGAACAGAGTTAGGATACCTCTGCATAACATTTGCTCATTGTCACGAATTTGTATCCCACACACAAAGCCTCTCAGTTTTTCTCGTATTTAAATAGAATTTTTCCCATCTAATCTATGATGCCTAGGAAACCTTGACAATCCCATAGTCAATTAGATTTTGAAACAAACTGTGACTAAAGTCTTCTCTAGGATCCTACTTGTTTTCCACAAAGTGAAAACACACTTTGAGTCCTAATTCAAAGCATTGAGATCAATGTCATTAATCTCATTTGGACACCAATAAAGCTGAAACACTCCATTGTCACACAACTTCCATATCTTCTAGAATTCATATGCAACTTCTCTAAGGCACACACAAGTTATCCTCAATCATTAGCAATCTCACATGCCAATTCGTCGACCCATAAGCTTATTTTCATAATGTTTAGACACTTCCCTAAGCATCCAAGGCTTCAATCCCTTTCCTCATGAAAAACACCATATAAAACTACTTTGAAGAATCACGTTAATCCCCATAAAATCCACCTAACTCCTCAATTGTTTCATATACAACCTTTAAGAAAAATAAGTCAACTTTTTTTAGTGATCAACATAATCTTATGTTGAAGTTCTTTCGGCAAGTCGTAGCCTTGCCTAAGCATACACACATGTAGCATCCCAACATCATATCCATCTGACTTGTTATATATATACCTATTGTTGTACCCGAGACAATTCATCACCCACATAATTATTTATTGATGTAATAGCCTCGTTGTTCCCATATAGAATAGCTACCCATACTACCTCTCCATCAAAGTAGCATACCAAATCATCCTCGTTGATGATTTTAGCTCCTCAACCGAACCCACTAACTCGGTTACCGAATCTATCACCCAACTGTCCATCGTTAAAGTGCAGACTCCCAATATGCTCACTTTTGCTCTACCTCCCCACCATGGTAGCACACCATACATAATCCCTCTGTTTAAGTTTGGTTTCTTAATCAAATCCTCTACGACTCGGTTACTATATTCTTCATCCCGCACAATCCATCGTCAAAATATGTTGAATTCCCAAAACATTGTTCCCTTCATCCCAACCTATATGTTCACTAAGATGCATGGCATGCATGTTCTGCTTTTGTCACCCCAATCTGTCTCGTTGTTGAAGTGCACATAACAGCCCCATATTTTTCCCCACCCAAGACAGTCTAATTAAGCCTTGCCCCCTCCTCCTCCATACTAGCCCAAATCACGATTGAATTTCATCTTAGTCATTAAACACACGCATGAGATTTATGCATGCCACATCTTCAACATCGTTTTCCACAATGACAACATTGAGATGTCCTTTTTTTTAGCGTTCCCTCATAAAGTGATTTCCATCGCATATAAAGTAATGGAAATCTGGTTTTAAACCCTTACCGATTATCTTCTCATCTTACCTTCCATCGTTAATAGCATGTTTGGGCTCCCCCCACCAAATTTCTTCTTTTTCATCTTATCCTTTCTCTTAGGCTTTAACAAAAACTCAGAAGCTCCAGCAGTCCCTTCGCGCATTTACTCTAAAATCTGTCAATCCATCAACAATGGTAATGGCCGAAGACAAGTCTAAAATATTCTGCCTCCTCAACTATAACTATGCCCATGAATGAAGACCAGACAGAAACTTGAACAATTTATCCTTCTTGGACATGTTGTCAATTTCTAGAATCAAAGCACTAAATCTCTACATATAATCCCTCATTGACCCAACATACCTCAAGTTTTCTCTTGCAATCCATAACCTATTGTTGGGCAGAAATTGTTCATTTAACTCATGTTCCAGGCTCTTCTATGTCTCAACCTTTGGTCCCCTAGCGTTTAATTCCTTCTTGGACCTTGTCCGCCACATAACTTTACATCACTAGACAGGTACATCACTGCGATGTCAAATTGTTCATCAATGTTGATCTTGGCCACACTAAAATAGTGTTCCATGTCCTACATAAAATTCTCCAATTCCTTGAACCTCTTAGCCCCACCAAATGAGTTAGGCTCTGGAACTTTAGGCTTTAAAGAATCAATGCTGCCAATAGCCTTCACAACTGCCCCTTTCAAGATAGTCATTTCTTCATCGACAGTCTGCAACTTTCAGCTTGTCTTTATCGCAAGTTTGACATATTGTCCAACAGTCTTTTAAATGATATCCATTGCCAACTCTAACTTGTCATTCAATGAACAATTTTCATCTTTAAGAATTGACCCCATCAAGTCCTCTAGAGGTGTCAATCTCTCCCTAATCACATTCATGCCCTTTGGCATATGATTTCAAGCCACCAATTTAGTAAACTATCCCACAATAACTTATGCAAGACTGTCTGTTGTCCTGCCCACAAAATTGTTTATTGTCCTGCCAAAAATGCAATCGTGCTCTGATACCAATTGTTCATGAGGAAAGGGATGGAAGCATTGGGTGCTTAAGGAAGTGTCTGGATATCATGAAAATAGACTTACAGGTTGATGATTTGGCATATGGGATTGCTAATGAATGAGAACAACCTATGTGTTTCTTAGGAAAGTCACATACAAACTCTAAAAGATATGGCAGTTATGTGACAATAAAGTGTTACAACTTTGTTGGTGTCTATACGAGATTAATGACATTGATCTCAATGCTTTAGGTTGGGACTCAAGGTGTGTTTTGACTTTATAGGAAACAAGTAGGACCTAAGAGAAGAATTTCATCATAACTTGGTTTGAAATCTAGTTGACTATGGGATTGTCAAGGTTTCTTAGGCATCGTAGATTCGATAGACATAATTTTATTTGAATATGGGAAAAACTGAGAGGCTTTGTATATGGAACACAAATTTATGACAATAAGCAGATGTGATGTAAGGGTATCCTAAGTTTTTCTGATGAAGGTGTTGGTTTTTTTTAATGGGGCTTTTTTTAGTGGGGGGTTTCTAACGGAGTCACAATTCAGCATGAATACATTAACAAAAACACTACTGGAAAGACACGATGGGTAGTGGTAGTCCATGAGACAATGTCAAATTAGACAACTTTGGCATATTCAAGCAATGGGTTGATGCGAGTTTGGACTTAGACGATGGACAATCCAAGGCAGGCAGCAAACATATATTCTACAACATAAAATGATAGTTTCGCAATAGTGTAGTGGGTTGTTACGATAGTTATGGTCATGGCTTTATGGGGTGATGAGTGTTTAAATCATGGAAGCATGGCATCTAAATATTGGGGCATGATTGAGATTGCTCCTCAAGACACTAAGATCATCGGATCATGGGATCATGGTTCAAAACCACCCACTAAGTTCATGGGAACATAGGGAAAAAAGCGCCCCACTACTTTCTAAAATATAAGAATTGTAGTTTTATGCTTTGTAACATTTCATATACTTGTCTATAAATAGGCATGAGAGCTTTGGCTATGTAGGATGCAAGTTTTGTGCATAGCACACACATATGAATTTGTGTATTTCCTTTATTATTGAGATTAATAAAAGTTGAGAATTTTTTTCTATATATGATGTGTACTAATTTGCTACCTCTTACTTGTGTAATTTTATTTGCTTACAACTTATGAGAGTGGGGAAAACCTTTGGGTGTGGGAGATACTTAGTCATAGGAAAACACAAGTGAAAAAGGTGAGGAAATGTTGAGTCTAGTGGGACTAGATTGTCGCATAGAGGCTGGAAAATCTCGATGACATATATCCTTTATGAAATAGACTAAATTTTGTTATAAGACCATACCATTTGGGCTTAAAAAAGTAGAAGTTGCCTATTAGAGGATGGTGAATCAAAGATTTAAAGACTAGTTTCATAGGAACATGAAAGTCTACATTGACAATATGAGAGTATGACTTTTAAAGACTTCTAGGATCTCCAAGAGGTTTTTATTATTCTTCACTAGTACAAAATGAAGTTGAATCTAGCCAAGTGTGCCTTCTTCATCGGAGAAAGAAATTCATAGGAATTTTTTATTGGTAATAAAGGGATAAAACCTAATCTCGAGAAAGTTTAGGCCATCTTGAACATGATACCTCCCTAGTTTATGAAAGATGTACAAAGACTGATAGGAAAAAAAATATTTTTTAATAGATTTACCTCCCATATAGGAAATGTTATTTGTCATATGAGATAGAAATCAACAATGAAATATGAAATAGAAATCAATAACTTAAAACACTAGAGCATCCAATTTCACTACAACTAATCCGTAACAACTCCTTAAATAATGCTAGTGTAAGATTTAGCCTATGTTGACAGTTAAGATTCCCCAACTTAATCAACAATCTCTCTCGAGAATGTGTTGACATTACTTTCATACATTAACATATCATATCTCTATATGAATTTCAATATGCAAAAACACTTTAAGTTTCATAGATTCTTGCATAACATAACCATATAAATCATGCTTGTCAATCTTTAGAGTTTTATCAATTTATGGAATTCATCATATGAATCAAACATTATACATAACCTCTTAGTATCAATATAACTATCAAATCATCAAGTATTTTCTAGATATTCAAAAGTATTAAGAACAATGATGAGAACTCAACATGAAATAATTAAACTCGAAATAGCATTGAATAACAAAATTAAAACATCATTGTTAGTCAACATTATAGCCCGAGTAAAAGGACTTAGTTCATGTTAAGAATAAATAATAACATGCTAGAAATAAACATTAATAACAAAGAGAAAAGGAAAAGGAAGAATAAGAATAAAAAAACTAAGAAGAAATATATCATCACCATCTTAATAGTGTGACATACTTTTTAATTGAAAATATATTGAAATAATATATTTTTTAGATTTTTTTATCTTTAACATATGCACATCAAAAAACATCAATTTAATACATTTTCAGGTGAAAAGTAACTTGAAAATCACTTTAAAAAACAGAAACTACCACAATACCAAACATGAATCAACAACTTGAATTGATCTCTCTAGCTTTTAAGTGTTCTCGACATTACTCTCTTTTCTTCCTCTTCTTCTACTTCTTTTAGTGGAATGTTTTTTATACTGACCTATAGGAGAGTTTAGCAAGGCTTAGGTGAAAAGATAAGAATTAAATCCCTATTGATTATGAATTTTATTTTTCTAATTGGATTAGGAATCTAACTTTAATGCACTTCTTTTTTCCAAACTAAACCTCGGCTTATTATAAATTAAAAATAATTTATAAGTGTCCCTTAACTATCTTATATTTTTAGACTCTTGCTTATCAATATTGGTAAGTTCTTATACCAAAAATCAAATATAATTCCAAAACAAGACCATTGATACTAAAACTAGTGTAACTTTTTTCAATGAGCTCGGTTCATGAATCGTAAAATTATGAAGAAACTAGACTTCCAGATATTTTCAAGAATATATGGCATGTCATTTGTTTCTTTCTAAGTACACCCTATTTAATCCATCAAATGGGCTCGTTTGCACAAATAACTTCTTTTATATTTGATTATGTTAGGCCATCAACTTGTGGCCCAAGTCTCTCTTTGATTCGGGCTTTATATATATATATATATATATATATATATATATATATATATATATATATATATATGTTGTAGAAGTTTGAGTTATCTTTTTTACAATAATAAGGTGATTTAGGGTTTGTTTGTTTTTATGTTTTAAAAGTGCTTTTGAAAAAAATTGAGAATTTATTTTTTTTTCTTTACTTCAAATTATTTTTTTAGTATTTTCAGATCATTTTGATGTGTTGATATCAAAAATAATTTTTAAAAAATAAAAAATATATTATTTTGGTGCATTTCCGAGTGAAAAATATTTTGAAAAGTAACTGCTACTACACTCCTAAACACCCCTTTATTTTACTAAAAAAAACGTTACGTCCAAAACACTTAGAGTTGCTTTAAAGAGTTCAAGAAGGGAATTTTCCTAAAGTTGAATAGAAAAATTGCATGCTTCTTCAAAGTATTTTTTTTTCCTTTTATTTTGGACGATTCCATAAAAGAAAATTCTGGTTGATTTCTAATTTTTCTCCAAAGAACATCATTTTTGCTATTATTTATTCAAACCTAACACAAAAATAAAATAAACAAAGTGGATAACATAAAAAAAAAATACAAAAGATTATTGCATAAAAGAAAATTCTGGTTGATTTTGGACGATTCCATAAAAGAAAATTCTAGTTGATTTCTAATTTTTCTCCAAAGAACATCATTTTTGCTATTATTTATTCAAACCTAACACAAAAATAAAATAAACAAAGTGGATAACATAAAAAAAAATACAAAAGATTATTGCATAAAAAAGCCTAAACAAGTTATGAAATATGATCTTATAATATCATAGGCTAGATTAATTCTATTATCATAAAAACTTTATCATCATTCACTCTTGTTAACTTTGAGGTGCTTCATGGAAACAAATAATTATATATATCACGAGTTATACTTTTTATTTTCACATAATCATGGCAATCATCATATATTTCATTTTTCATACGAGGTGAGAGTATCACTAACAACATATAAAATAATTCATCCTAAATATTTTTTTTCCTTGTGATAAAAAAATATTAAATCTAACGTGAGGTTCTTCCTATGTTTGGCTTTTTTTTTCTTAATAGTTTTTTTTTCTAGAGTACTATAATAAAGAAATGGAAAAGAACATTTTGATGTTCCATAAAGGTGAACTAAAAGGATACCTAATTGGAGAGAACTAGATCCGGTTGGGATCCCTTTGCACCTGTTGCCCTATTAATCACTTCTCATTTTCTGTGTGTCTATCCCAACATATACTAGACTCATTTGTTTTGAAAAGTTATTTTCAGAAATTATTTTTTAAATTTTTATATATTTATTTATTATTAGAAAAGTTGGTTAATGAAAAACACTTTTTAGTTAAAGAAAAATTTAACTTAGTTTTCAAGAAAGTATTTTTTTATTTTAGATGGAAAATATTTTCCAAAAGTTGCGAAAAGTTTAAAAATATCTTATTATTTGTTGATTATATCAAATTTGGTCATTAATTTTTTAATTATTATGCATTTTGTTTTGTCCCTTATAATTTGATTTAATTTAGTTTTTATATCAACTTTGGTCTTCATTCTTTTATTGTTATTTGATTTTCTCTTGTACTTTTCTTAATTGAAATTTTTATCTATTAGATTTGGTTCTTATATTTTTTTATTGCTATTTATTTTTATTTGAAATAATTTATAAACTTATTAAATTTCATCATCTTTCAACTTTTTTATTTGACAAATTTGGTCTCTATTATTTTAATTATTATTATTTTATTTGAAATAATTTATGACATCAGATTATTTTTTATTTTTATTTTCCTTTAATTTTTTATCTATTAGATTTTGTCCTAATTCTTTTAATAAATTTAAAAAAATTAAAAAAACAATTCAGCTTATTTTCCATAACTTGACCAGATACTATAAAGTATTTTTTAATTTATTTTTCACAACATTATCAAACATAAAAAAAAAATTAATTTAATTTTTATAAAAACTATTAAAAAAACTATTTTCCAACATTAAAAAAAACTCCTATATCACTAATACAAAAACTTAATTGACCACCTCGAGGCAGGCACAGATTCCCATACCGTGATTGGCGCGTGGAGATATCCCTTCATCCGTGACGAGCAGTAGTCCCTTCAATTGTAGTCCCAATCAAGTAGAACAGGACCCACGCGGATGATGGAGACTGGATTTTGCCAACTGCGCCTACAATGAAGATCATACGCTAGGTATCACTCGACCGTTCTGACGCCGACGTCTGTTAGCTCCGTCACGGAGGAGTAACAGACACCTCTGACGGCGAGTCACGGCTAGTACTTGAAACAGTACAAAATGAGACAGTGAGGCACTACTACTCTATCTCACCAAGACACCATCCTACAATATTATAAATTATTAATTATTAATTATAAAATAAACCAGAAGGATAAGTCTTCACTATTTCAATTATTTTCCCTCTCTCGACTTTTTAAATTCGGTAAGTATTTTTTTTATTGATATTTTTGTATTTAACTTCATTTTTATTTTAATATTTAATTTCATTATTAAAAAAAAAAAAAGTTATGTGAGATACTACTACTCTATCTCACCAAGATATCATGTAATATTACAAATTACAAATTATTAATTATAAAATAAGCCAGAAGGGATAAGCATTCATTGTTTCAATTATTTTTCCTCTCTCAACTTTTTAAACTCGATCCAAGTAGTTTTTTTAATTGATATTTTTATATTTAACTTCATTTTTATTTTAGTAATTAATTTCATTATTTTGAAAGAAAAAAATGAAAGTTATGTGGGGCATTACTGCTCTATTTCACTAAGATACCTTCCTGCAATATTACAAATTACAAATTATTAATTATAAAATAAGCTAGAAGGGATAAGCATTCATTGTTTCAATTATTTTCCCTCTCTCAATATTTTAAATTCGGTCGAAGTAGTTTTTTTTAATTGATATTTTAGTATTTAATTTTATTTTTATTTTAGTATTTAATTTTATTATTTAAAAGAAAAAAAGCGAAAGTTATTAAAAAACTTGGTTAGCAAAATTTCAAAAAAAACAATTTTAATGTTAATGAATTTGTCTCTAAAAAAAAATTGATGGAGATGATTTGGTTCTATAATAATACTCAAAAAAAATATATATCGAAACTCAAAAAACTTATTTATATTAGATGTGATTTTGAGTTTTTGAAGTAATTAGAAGATGTCAGAAATCAAAATAGAAATGACCCTGAAAAAACAGAAAACCTTGATTTTCTAGCTTATCACAAGTGGCTAGAATTTATTGCAAATGACGACACTTTCTTTGCTTAAACAATGACATGTTATCCGATGTTTTAAAAAAGGATCAAGCGAACAACCTACTTAGATTAAAAAAAAATAGATGTCAGGCTAGCTTTTTAGGGCCAACACAAAATAGGTTAGACAAACAGCATTGGCTTTCATCTTCTTTTTTTTGCTTTGTTTTCTTTTTTATAATAAAATTCACTTCAAATAATTTATTAAAATGATGTTTAAAAAATCGTTTGGTTATTCATAGTTTTCAAATAGGAGTAGAGTTTTTTTTTTTGTAATATTAATAATTACCTTATGAAAAGTCATTTATGTACTTAACATGCATTTGTTTTTTATAAAATTTACTTGTGAATATTCAATAAAATATTTATTTTATTATTATTTTTACTGTCAATTTTTTTGTATAATTTTCTCAAATTAATTAATTTTTTATACAATCATAAAAATTATAAACACATATAATGTTTTTTATTAAAACTTACTTTGTTGCAAGTCAAGAAATTTAATGCATTGAATGAAACATTGTTTTCACAAACAAGCAAGGTGTCATTTTGATTTATTTTGAAAAAAAAAATCAAGTGAATGATATCATCTACATAAGTTAAGAAAATCAAGCTCAAGCTCGGTGCGCGCAAGCTGACCCGGACACCCACGTTAAACTAAAAAAAAAATCAAGCTCAAGCTTATTAATAATTACTTTATGAATATTATATTACCTAATACTCTAAACAGTACTTTCCTCACGCTACTCTTTTTTTTTTTCATTTTTTTTGTTTTGTATTTTTGTTTATTTTTTTGTTTTGTATTTCTTTTTTTGTCCCCACATTATTTTTTGTTTTTTTGGGATTTACATATTTTTTTTTCTTTTTTTCCCAAGATTGTCTTCTTTTTTTTTGTTTTTTTTATTTTTGTGTTTTTTTTTCAAAATTATCTTTGTCGATTTTGTTAATATTGAACTGGTTGAAAATTTAATTCTATAGTTTTTTTCTTTAAAACATTATGGATTACTACAATGTTTCCCTACATGACTCTTTTTCTTCTTTTTTTTCAAAATAGTTTTTGTCGATTTTGCTTCGTAGTTTTTTTCTTTAAAACACTATGGATTGTTACAATCTTTCCCCACATGGTTTTTGTTTTGCTACAGTGTTTCCCCATATGTTTTTTTCCAAAATTATCTTTGTCGAATTTTTTTTTAATATTAAGCTGGTTTAGAATTCAGCTTTAACTTTCCCCACATGTTTTTTTTTTTCATTTTTTTCATTTCATTTGCTTTTTTTTTCCAAAATTGTCTTCTTCTTCATTTTCAATTTTTTGTGTTTTTTTTTCATAATTATTTTTTGTTGATTTTAGTTTTTTTAATATGGAGCTGGTTGAAAATTTAGCTTTGTAGTTTTTTTCTTTAAAACACTGTGGATTGCTACAGTGTGTTCCTCACATGATTTTTTTTCATTTTGTTTATGATTTTTTTTTCAGAATTGTCTTTGTCGATTTTTTGTTTATATTGAGCTAGTTGAGAATTTAACTTCGTAGTTTTTTTCTTTAAAACACTGTGGATTGCTACAGTGTTTCCCCACATGATTTTTTGTTGTTATGCTTTTTTTCAAAATTATCTTTATCGATTTTATTATTTTTAATATTGAGCTGATTCAGAATTACAACTGTAGATTTCCTCATGAAACACTATAGATTGCTACAGTGTTTCCCTACATGGTTTTTTTTTCTTTTTTTTTTGTTATGACTTTTTCCGAAATTTTCTTTGTTCATTTTATTTTTTAAATATTAATCTGGTTAAGAATTTAGTTTTGTAGTTTTTTCCTTGAAAACATTGTGGATTGCAACAGTTTTTCTCCATATAATTTTTTTTTATTTTTTTCACAAATCCACGACAACGCACAAACATGCCACAAGCTCGCGGCATCGTGCAGACATGACATCTAGTATGAACCTAAAATGCAAATTTTTAAAACAACTTTTCTCATGAATATTTAATGAGAATATAAATATCTATTTTATTATTTGTTTTGTTATCTATTTTTATATAGTTTCTTCAAATTAATTATTGTTTTTTTTTTTCATATCATAACATAAAAATTATAAAGGCATGTTTTTTAATTTTTTTAACTTGCGTTTGAAATTTTTTATTTTATTAAAAAAATCATACTTCTAATAAAAAAAAACATGAAACAAAATCGAAACACATGAAATAAGGAATGAAAGTTTTGATTAAAGGAATGTATTTTTCTCTCTCATTGATTTAACTTTTTGGGATTCTTATGAATATTATTTAAATTTCCTTAAGTTTTTATTTAAAGAACAATATATTGATAAAAAAATATTTTTTTCTTAAAATAAAAAAGAAAAAGCTTGAACTGAAAAGATAAGATTTGACTAAAAAATACATTTTTTTTAGAATTTAAACCGCTTGATTTTTTTAGATATTTTTTTAATTAATTATTATAAAATTCAATAATATTTTTTTTTAAAAGGCAATACAATAGCCTGCGGGCAAACTTGCTCATGGTTAACCAAAAAAGGAAATAATAAAATAAAGTGATTGATGGACGTCATTGATTCAATTAATTTTTTCAATTGTAAACTCTTGATTTATTTAATCAACGGGAAAATAGTGAATCAACCCTCAACCAAATTGTTTTTTTTTTAAACCTTAGTATAAATAAAAAGAACTTAAAGTAATAATAAAGTCTTTTGTGAATTAAAGTAATCAAATCAAAAAGGTAAATTTATTCTAGATGCTTATAAGTCAAGAAAATAAAATTTATAAACTCTTTTAATTTCTATAAAAAATATAAAACTTGGGTTCCATTTATTTTCCAGAAAATAGTTCTTTTGGAAAGTAATTTCATAGAAATTAAATTTATACACTCTTTTAATTTTTTTTTAAAATAATCTAAAACCCTAGTCTCTTCTAAAGCTATAGTATTAGATTATCTTGTTTCGTTTTTTTTTGTTTTTTTGTTCTATTGATCTAGATTTTGTATTTGGATCTTTGTAGTTGCAGGTCAATTATTTGTTCTCCTCGTTCTTAATGATATTCTCCTTTTAGATAAAAATAGGTTCTTGCTAAATGGTGGAAACTAATGCAGATAAGTGGTATTGAATATTTTATCAATTAGATCCAGTAGTATATTTTATTCTCCTGTTAATTGGGTGACTCAAACCTAAAAAATATAATTACAATATACAATCAGTTTCTATATATATAATTCATTTAAGAGGTTTAAGTGGTATTGAATATTTTATCAATTAGATCCAGTAGCATATTTTATTCTTTATTTTTGGGTGATTCAAACCTAAAAAATGTGATTATAATATACAATCAGTTTCTATATATATAATTCATTTAAGAGGTTTTTTTTTTAAATAACAAGTTATAATTTCTATGGAGGTCTATCTATTTGTACTTATTTATTATAATAAAAATGTTATTTTCTTTAGAAAACATATATTCTATTTCAAATAAAAGTTGTCTTTCAATTTTCATTTGCTATCACTTAGTAAAATCTCACACACACACACACACACACACACACACACACATATATATATATATATATATATATATATAGAAAATTTCTTCCACTCATAATTATTTGTGATATAGAATCAAGGTAAATTATATTAATGTAGCTATTGTTAGTTAAACTAAATAAAAGTTAGAAAAATTAACAAAAATCATCTTAAAGTTTAAGAATATATTACAAAAATCTGGTTTTACACTTAAAATGTCCTTAATATTTTTAAAATAATATCTCATAACAAAATTATTAATGGCATTTTGGATTAATAAAAAACACTAGAATATATATATTAGAAGGATTTTTATCCTAAAAAAGCATATCTAATAGTCTTCTTTTTATATTAAACTAGATAATTATCCACAAGTCGGTGTGTCTCTCAATGAAAAAAGTTTTCATTACATGTAAGTATAACTACACTAGAAACTTTGGAAGAGATGAAATAATAGGATCTAAGATGTTAAATTTAAGAGTATTTCATATGATTTGTCTTCAAATTATTGCGGGTCTCCTATGAAGTGAGTTGAGACATCATTTTCTACTATAACTAGGGGTGTTCAAAAAAACCGATTAACCGAGAAAACCGAGAAAACTGAAGAAAAATTAACCGAAAAAACCGAACCGAGATAAAAAACCGATTAAACCGATTTTCAAAATTATAAATTCTAATAGGTCCGGTTCGGTTTCGGTTTTAAAACTGAAACCGACAAACCGAACCGGACCAACCAAAAACCCAAAGCTATACAAATTAAGAGGGGTATAAATAGTTAAATACTGAAACCTAACCCTAAAAGCCGCCGCTTGACCCCTGAGAATATTTATCTCAATCTTCCTTTCCCTTTCAAATTTCAATTGCTCTGTCTCCTCCATCTCAAAAGTGATTCTCATCTCTTCATCTACGTTTATCTCCATCTCAAAAGTGATTCTCATCCATCTCAAAAGTGAGCCAAACACAAACTCATCTCTTCATCTCCTTAACTTCTCTTCTCTTTACTTTTGCACAATCCTTCTTTATTTCTGCGCAAGTTGTTGCAGTTGCAGTAGAAGGAGATGGATCCAGTAGAGAAAAGATAACAAGGTAATTTTTGACCTAGTACTTGGTGTTTGCCCAGGGATCCAAGGTATATCAACAGAAACAATGATTAATGACCGAAGATGAATTTATAGCTTTTGTTGTTTACAGCAACAAAGATGGATCTATTACAAAATCCTCTGAATGGTTAGCTAAACTGCATTGTTCCTCGCTTGTCAGCTCAAGATTGTAATAGCAGGAAATATAAAATTCCAAACAAGGAAAAATTAGTGTTTGATCTGTAAAGGGATTCGGTTTTCCGGTTTTTTACCAAAAAAACCGGATTTAACCGAACCGAACCGGTTCGGTTTGAACCGGATTTCGGTCCGGTTCGGGTGATATTTCATAAAATTAATATAACTCGGTTTGGTTGGTTTTTTTAGTCTAAACCGAACCGAACCGAACCGTGAACACCCCTAACTATAACTGATGTTGAGGTATTTCCATTTTCTATTTTGACATCATTCAATACAAACTCTCTATTGTTTTTAGTGAGATAATGATCCCACCAATCTTTGAGTTGGCCTGTAAAACCATAGATTTTAGCTTGAGCTATTTTATTGTCATATTAATTTTTAAATTTATAGGTAGTTGCTACCATTTTCGTTTCTTGGAGTTTATTAATGATATTATGTTCGTTATACCCATCTATATTCCATTCTTAAATATTTTGATCATCATAATAAGCTTGGGTTTGATAAGATACATCTTCTATTTGAATATCAAGAAGTGTTGGTTTGTTATAATAATGTTTGATTTTGGGTTTTTTATGTTGGCTTAACCTAGGACTTCTAATTTTATTAATGACAAGATTCTGTTAAAGTTGATTAACAAAATTTTTAATTTCACTTTAAGTATTTTCATCTTGATTTATATGACCAATATTTGTTTCGATGAGTTTTTTTAATTTTAATGAATCTAGTTTTGAGTAATAATTTTGATGAGTTCTTCTGATGAGAATAGTTTAATCATTTGATCTTTTGGTATTTGAGTAGGCAATAAAAACGGATTTGAAATAGTGAAAGTTTTAAAAGTTGATAACCGGGCTCTTTCTCCCCTTTGAGAAGAAGTAAAAGAGGCCAAATTGGACTTGATGAAGTATAATTATTGGGCTATTATATGTAAAGTTTGATTGGTGTAATTATTTTGTGATTGTAGTGATTTGATATCCTTTTAGGAAATAAAATTATTGTTATCGACTATAATAGACTTGAAAGGGGTTGTTATAATTTCATTTTAATAAAAATTTATTTTGATTTCTCCAAGACAAGAATGAGTTGAACTTATTTAATTGTTGGTTGTTGTATACCAAATTTATTTGGAGGTGTCTGAACATTTACTTGTTTTGATTGAAATTGCTAGGTTCGTGATCGATTAAAAAATGGAACATTGGCTTGTATCCTATTGAGATTGTCATAATAGTCTATTTTTTATTTGATCTTTTTGTTTTTGGTTTTAGGTTTTGAAAATTTGATTTCTTAGTTCGGTATTTTTTATTGAATAAAAATCATTTCTTAATTTTTTCTTTATTAATTTGAAATTCATTTTGAATGATATTTAATTGATTTATGTATTGCATTTCGATTTAAGTGAATGGCATAGTAGAAGAATCTATTTTTTCTTAAACTTCAAAGGTACGAGGAATACTAGTTTCACTAGTTTAATAATATGGTTTAGGGACAGTTATATTGAAATCTACCCCTTGAAGATTTGAAGGTCTTAAGCTAGAAGAAATATCGCTTGTTGATTTTCTAGGTTTTAGGTTTGTAACTTTGATAGGGTCATGTTTAGCTGATTGAAAGATGATCTCAGATTAAATGTAAAGACGCATGAACATATTTTAAAAGTTTTTTTATGCAAATAAATCTAAAGCTTTTGAACTCTTTTAAGGAGGAATTTTATATGTTGAAGAAAAGTATTGCCACCATTTGTTTGAAAACCATGCTAGAAAAGTTTTTAGACAACTTTTATCAAAATGAATAAACCAAGAATGATCATAATTCTTTAGGTAAAGAGTATTGAACCATGCTTGTTCATAGCCAAGATAACTAAATCCAAAAGGTTAAAAGTTTTGAGAAAATCTTTTATGGGTATAAGGATTTTGGTTTCAATATTGATACGTTAAGACCTTTAAAATCTTCATTTTAGAATATACAATTCCGGAAGAATTATTTGTATCATGATTATGAGTTATCTCGTCCAAGTCAGTTTTAATCAAGATGAATTCATGAAATTGTTTGGTTTTTTTTTTTTAAGTCTTTTAGGGAAATTTGAATTAAGAAAGGAAAATATAAGGGATGATTTTATTAGAATCTTCATTATAATTTTTTTTCTAATTGATAAATATACATATTACAATTCCTCGATTTATATGGGTTGACATGTTTCTTTTGAGAAGATTTTGATGGAGTGTTTAAAATGGGTTTTTGTATTGTGGTTTACAAAGCTTGAGAATAGTTTGAAGGTGAGGCAGTAGGACTAGAGGAATTCGACAGGATTGAAAATTAGTTGCTTAAGGTAAAAATTGGTCTCACGGAGGGAGGCCTAACCTAGGTTAAGTGAACTGGTCTTGAATGAGTTATGACATATGACTATTTAGTTTTCTTGACTATTGTGCTCATCTTGAACCCTGTAAAAATTCTCTAAAGAGAATTTGGAAGAGAATTAATATCACCTTTGATAAATTCAATTTCAAAATCAAAGTTTGAAAGTATAGCTTGCCATCTAGCAAAAATATGTTTTGAAATAATATTATGAGCATCTTTTTCAATGATATATTTTGTTGATTGACAATCAATTCTTAAAAGAACTTTTTTAAGAATTAAATTGTCTTAAAAATATGATATGCATAAAACAATTGATAAAATCTCTTTTTTAATGGTTTAATATATTTTGTTTGAGTACCCGGTCATATACTAGAATGATACCGAACAACTTGTTTATGATTTTAAAATTTATGTTTAAGGATCTCTCCATAACCTGTATTTGAGGCATCAGTTTTGACAATGAGAAAATCCTTAAGACTCGATTTTTGAGAGATTTGACAATTTTGATAATTTGAGGACTCTAGAAAAAAAGATTTTTCTTGAGTCTCTTGTAGAGAGGTTGACATATATGGGGGGGGAATCAAAGACATAATTGAGAAATCTAAGAAACCTTTGAAGTTGAGTTTGATCCTTGATTTCATTAGGGAATTTATCAACAAACTCAATTCCTCTATTAATTGGAGTTATAGATCCTTGATAAATGTTATATCCTGAAAATCTAATTTTTATTTGACATAATTTGACTTTTAGAGTTGAGACAATTAGTCTATTTTGTTTAATGATATTGATTTTTTCTTGTAAATGACTAAAATGTTTAGTGATTGATTTTTTTTAAAATACCAAGACATCATCTATATAGACAATTTAGAATTTTAAACAAAGATATAGGCATCATCTATATAGACATCATCTATATATCATTCATGACTTTTTGAAATTCTGAAGGGGCAATTTTAAGATTGAAGTTACATTCCATTCGTAATGTCCAAATAAGACAGTGAAGGCTTTTTGTAGCAATCCTTTTCATCTATTTGAACTTGCCTAAAACTAGATTTCATATCAAAGTTTAAGAATATTGAAGTGCTATGAAGTCTTTTAATGAGATCTCTTTTATTTGGAATATGATATCTAATCCATTGAAGAGCTTTATTGAGTGTTTTATAATTGATGACAGTTTTTAGAGCTCCTCATTCAATCTCAGTTTGATTTTGTACATAAAAAGCATCACAAGACCAATAAGACTTGCTTGGCATAATTAAACCTTTGTTAAGTAATTCATTGATTTCTGTTTTGCAATATTTGAGTAATTCTTGACTCATTTGAATAGGTTTGAATTTTTATAGGGATTTTTCTTTCATCAAATCCCTTTTCATATGGTAATTGGATTGTATGATGTTTTCTGTTCCAAAAAACATTTGGTAGATTAGAAATAATTCTTGAAATTTTTTTACTTTTTCTTGATTATGAGGAAGCTTAATTTCTTCTTCAATTTTTTTATAATATACCTTTTGATTTAATAAATATAAGTGTTTCTTTTTTTTAATTACAAAAATCGATTTATAAATTGACTTGTTTTGAAAATTATTTATTTTTATTGGCCTAGAGGATAATATAAACTTTAAAATTATTTTTTGATCAAATATTTTTGTGTTGATATCGTAACTATTTACTTTAAAATGGTATATTTAAGTTAGAAAAGGAGTTTCTAAAATAATTTGTTGAGTCATATCTTTAACAAGTATAAAAATGTTCTTGAAACAAATTCTTTGATTGCATATGTGAACATTTAATAACTTGTAATTAATTTGAATTTTTTTTTCATTATTGCTATTTAAGGTTTCTGTTGTTCTTTCATAATATTTAGTTGGCACTAATCCTTCTTAAATACAATTTTGATCTGCTTTGGAATCAATAAGAGAAATGGTTTTGATTCAATGTTCATTATTGATGACTAATCTTATTTCTATATATTATTTTTGAACTTTTGTTTTTTTTTATTATTGTATTTATGAATTATTCATGCGAGATTTGAGTTATTATATTATTTTGAGATGTTTCAGGTAGTTCTTGATTTATAATGTCTTATTGATTAAGAAGATTATCTTGTTTTTCTAATAATAATAATTTTAATTAAGTTTCACTATGATCATGTTAAAGTTGTCTTAGTTCTTCTTTGATTCTCTAATTTCCTACTACAAGTCTTGAATTGTAGTTGAGCTTTATTGTTTAGAAAATTAATTTAGAATTTGTTGAAACTTAATTCTAAAATCATGCGAGCTTTATTGTTTAGAAAATGATCTATTTTCTTGATCTATTTTCATTTGAAATTTGAAATTAGGTCTTTTAGTTTTAGAAGATATTCTTTTTTGATATCAAGGTCTTGGATTTTATTAATGACATCCAATATTAAATTTTTCTCTTGAGTTATTACATTAATTTGTTTGTATGAATAGGTACAAACTGTTGGACTATAATTTTTATTTTCTTGATTATTACCTGATTTATTTGAGGTTTTATTATTTTAAATTACTAACATTTCATTACTAGATTCATCTTAAACATCAATGTTAGTATCTGAATTGAGAAGGTTGAGAAATTGATTTTTGATTTTGTTTTCTATTTCTAATTCTTGAATTTTTTTTTCATTTTCATTATTTTATAATAACCTGCTTGATTGCATTTAAAACAAGTTGGTTGTTTTGAAATTGTGGCTTTTCATCATATGTATGGTTTATTTGACCATTTTCTCTTATACGAGGGTTTATGATAATGTTTAACTTTTGATTTTTGTTTTCTAATTTGTTTATGCTTTCTTGAAGGTGCCATTAAGTTTTCATTCTCTTATTGAGTGTAGAATGAACCTAATTCTTTCCTACTTTTATAAAGTTTTTTTTTTCCTTAAGCTTGAGATTAGTACATTAGGGTAACCTTTCATTATTAATGTAAGTTATGAAGTCTCAATATGATAATATTTCATAAGGTATTGATCTATAATGTAGATTTTTTATTCTTAACCTGACCTTTTCTGCAAATAGTTCGGGAAGTCCAGACAAAAATATTTCTTTCCAAAAAAGGTGCTGACAATCTTTTTTAGTAAAGACTTTTGACAAGAAAGGATCCTTGTACCATCTAAAATCTTGAAGTTTAGGAAATGTTAAATTTGAGAGTATTTTAGATGATTTTTTAAAAAACTGTTGTGGGTCTCCTATGAAGTGTTTGGTAATGGAAAATATTAGAGTTAAGACAACATTTTCTACTATGACAGGTGTTAAAGTATTTTCATTTTCTATTTTAATATTATTCAATACGAGCTCTCTATTTTTCTTAATGTGATAATGATCTCACCAACCTTTATGTTGGCCTGTAAAACCAGAGATTAAAGCTTAAGTTATTTTATTGTTAGATTGATTTTTGAATTTATATGTAGTGACTACCATTGTCATCTCATGAAGTTTATTAATGATATTATGTTCACTATACCCATCTATATTCCATTCATAAATAATATAACCATCATAATGAGCTTGGGCTTAATAAAGTAAGTCTTCTATTTGAATATTAAGAAGTGTAGATTTGTTATAGTAATGTTTGATTTTGTGTTCTTGATATTGGTTTGACTTATGATTTTTTATCTTATTAATGACAAAATCTTGTTGAAAATGATCAACATGATCTTCAATTTCACTTTAAGCATTTTCATATTGATTTATGACCGATATTTGTTTTGATGAGTTTTTTTTAATTCTAATGAATTTAGTTTTGGAGTAATCATTTCGATGAGTTTGTTTGATGAGGATAATTTAATAATTTGATCTTTCAGTATTTGGAGAGGAAAGGAGAGTGAATTTGAGATAGTGAAAGTTTTAAAAGTTGATGGTCAGGCTCTTTCTTCTCTTTGAGAAGAAGAAAAAAAGACCACATTCGAACTCAATGGACTATAATTGTTGGGCTATTGTGTATAAAATTTGAATGGTGTAATTATTTTGTTATTATATTGACTTGATATCTTTTTGGAAAATAGAATTAGCGTTATCAGCTATAGAAA
The DNA here is from genome assembly GCF_000002775.5 of Populus trichocarpa. Taxonomy (NCBI): domain Eukaryota; kingdom Viridiplantae; phylum Streptophyta; class Magnoliopsida; order Malpighiales; family Salicaceae; genus Populus; species Populus trichocarpa. The sequence continues at coordinate 7,722,489 of NC_037296.2, forward strand.
ACTTTGACTGCAATAATTTCATTTTGATGAAAATTTATTTTGATTTCCTTAAAAAGAGGATGAGTTGAACTTATAAAAGATATATCTTTTCTATAAATTTTCAATCCATGTCTTCAAGAACATTGAGAAAACATATTCTGATATTAATAAAAAGAAAAGAAAATCTAGAAAAAAAATAAAGGAAAAGATTAAAAAGATAAAAAATACTTCTTTTTATATACATTTGAGATCGTAAGAGTTTTATTTTAAATGAAATATAGTCTTTTCAATTGTATTTCTTTAAAGGTAAAGATCAAATTAAATTCCTAAAACTCTAAAAAAATCCAAAAATATGTGTGTATCCAAAATATATTTTAGATAGAGTAAATCTTTTTTTTTAATATTAATTTATGCTACAAAATATAAATGTTAATTCTACATACCTTAAATAAGATAGTTATAACCATAATTGTAAAAGTTTGTCAAATGTTTGATACATTGGTTTTAAAGCAATAAATTCATCATATTATTATAAAATTGAAGGATGGTACATGCATCCCTCCAATTCATGCATGGAAACACCCTTTTTTTAGATCGAGTGGTGCTGTTATTTTTTTTTTTTCATTTTAAAAAGGTAGTGTCATTATTGATACATCTTGATAATAAAATGATAGATTACAAATAACTTTAGGATATTGATGCAAGAGGTATTTAAAAAAAAATAATTTTCTTTAAGTACTTTTATTTTTTTCTTGTTTAAGTTAGAAAATAAAATAATATACTTAATAATTTTATTTTTCATGGTTCATTTAGGATTTTTATTACCTTTCCTTTATTTTCAAGTTTTCTAGTTCATTTAGGTTGGATTTTAGATTTATTTAAAAATTTATAAACCTCGTAGAGATACAAATTATTTGGAAAAAAATATTCGATAATAAAATTACAAATTAGGATTTCTATGTGATTTTTTTTTAATATTTTATGTTTTATGCTTGATGTTTTTTTTTTTTTTCGTGTTGCTTCTATCTATACCAGACATGCATCAAAATCCACCAATTCTATATAACATATTGTAATTTATAACAATTATATTTAGTAAGGAGTAAAAGCATTTTTATAATCCACTACTTTTGCGAACATTTAGTAGCAATATTTATAGTAAAATGTTCATTACTTTAAACTATCAATGACTCATTTAACATTAATAGAAAACCATAAAAAATTATTCATTATCATCTTTGTTCTGAAACTTAGTTGTTAGCAAAAACAATTTGTATATGAATAATGTAGGATTTCAATAAAATAAAGTTTAATTTATTTTTTTCAAAGTTAAATAAAATAAACTTTCAGATATTTATAACCATAATTTAGAGTAATTTTTTTTTCTTTTGAATATCAATTTATAGCTACGAAATATAAATGTTATTTTGCATACTTAAATAAGATAGTTATAACCATAATTGTAAAATGTGTTTGTTAAATGTTTGGTATATTGTTTTTTAAGCAATAAATTCATCATATTATTATAAAATCGAATGATGGTATATGCATCTCTCCAAGTCATGGATGGAAAACACATTTTTTTTTTCCAGATGAAGTGGTACTGCTATTTTTTTTTCATTTAAAAAAAAATAGTGTCATTCTTGATACATCTTAATAATAAAATGACACATTACAAATAACTCTAAGATATTGATGCAAGAGGTATTTAAGGAAAATTATTTTTCTTTAATTACTTTTATTTTTTTCTTGTTTAAGTTAGAAAATTAAATAATATACTTAATAATTTTATTTTTGCTAGTTCATTTAGGATTTTTATTACCTTTCTTTTATTTTCAAGTTTTCTAGTTCATTTAGGTTGGATTTTAGATTTATTTAAAAAGTTATAAACCTCTTAGAGATACAAACAACTTGATAACAAATGTTCGATAATAAAATTGCAAATTAGGCTTTTTGTGTGATTTGTTTTTTTGAATATGTTATGTTTTGTGCTTGATGTTTTTTTTTTTTTATGTTGCTTCTATCTACATCATAATGCATTCAAATCCACCAATTGTATATAATATATTGTAATTTATAACAATCATATTTAGTAAGGAGTAAAAGCATTCTCATAATCCATTAATTTTGCAAAAGTTAAGTAGCGATTATATAATAAAATGTTCATTACTTAAAACTATCAATGATATATTTAACAGTAATAGAAAACCATAAAAATTTATTCATTGTCACCTTTATTCGGACACTTAGTTGTTAGCAAAATCAATTTGTCTTTTTATACGAAGAATGTAGGATTTCAATGAAATAAAGTTTAATTTATTTTTTTCAAAGTTAAATAAAATGAACTTTTAGTTATTTATAACCATAATTTAGAGTAAATCGTTTTTTTTCCTTCTGAATATCAATTTATGGCTACAAAATATAAATTTTATTCTGCATACCTTAAATAAGATAGTTATAACCATAATTCTAAAATATATTTGTCAAGTGTTTGGTATATTGGTTTTTAAGCAATAAATTCATCACATTATTATAAAATTGAATGATGGTACATGCAGAGTGGTACTGTTATTTTTTTTTTTCATTTAAAGAAAATAGTGTCATTCTTGATACATCTTGATAATAAAATGACATATTACAAATAACTCTAGGATATTGATGAAAGAGGTATTTAAGGAAAATTATTTTTTTTAATTACTTTTATTTTTTTCTTGTTTAAGTTAGAAAATTAAATACTTAATAATTTTATTTTTCCTAGTTCATTTAAAATTTTTATTACTTTTCCTTTATTTTCAAGTTTTCTAGTTCATTTAGGTTGGATTTTAGATTTATTTAAAAACTTATAAACCTCATAGAGAGACAAACTATTTGAAAAAAAAATATTCCATAATAAAATTGCAAATTAGGATTTCTATATGATTTTTTTTTAATATTTTATGTTTTGTACTTGATGTTTTCTTTTTTTCCATGTTGCTTTCAGATATGCATCCTAATCCACCAATTCTATATAACATATTGTAATTTATAACAATCATATTTAGTAAGGAGTAAAAGCATTCTCATAAAATTAAGTAGCAATATTTAAAGTAAAATGTTCATTACTTAAAACTATCAATGATTCATTTAACAGTAATAGAAAACTATAACAATTTATTCATTGTCATCTTTGTTCAGACATTATTTTTTTTTAGTTTAACGTGGGTGTCCGGGCCAGCTTGCGCGCACCTCGACTAATCCCACAGGCCCTAAAGTTAACGACCATGTAAGCCTCCAGTGGCCATCATATAAGCAACCACAAGGTTCGAACCTGAGACCACAGAGGGAGAGGTTGTTCGGACACTTAGTTGTTAGCAAAAACAATTTGTCTTTTTATATGAAAAATATAGGATTTCAATAAAATAAAGTTTAATTTATTTTTTTCAAAGTTAAATAAAATGAACTTTTATATATTTATAACTATAATTGTAAAATGTGTCGCTCAAATATTTGGTATCTTAGTTTTTAAGCCATGAAATTCACTGTATTATTATAAAATTAAATGATTTAATATGCATTCTCTCATCCGTAGATGGTAAAAAATTGAATAATAGGATATGCATCCTTCGAGGATAGTATACACTTTTTAATTTTAGATACTGGCAATGCTTCTTCTTTTTTTCATTTGAGAAAAGTGGAGTTGTCTTTGATACAACCAATAATAAAATGACATATACATGAATAACTTTAGGATATGCATCCAAATTCACTAGTTTTATATAATATACTGTAATTTCTAATAGTCTTTTTCAATAAGAAATAAAAAAAATTCTCATAATCCACCAAATTTGCTAAATTAAGTAGCCATATTTGTAGTAAAATATTAATTACTTTAAGTGACCAATTATTACTTTAACAACAATAAAAATCTATAAAAATTTATTTATTGTCGACGTTTAACAATATATCATGATTTATCAAATATTAGAAAAATTATAAGTGATTTGATTTAACTTTTTGGTTACTAATTTTTTAATGTAATTATTATCCTTTCATCAATAGTGTTCTGGTTTAGATATTTAAGTATGACGTGTGTTGTAACCCATTTTTGGGTCCCCATAAAATATATATAAAAATATATAGCCAAAGGAGATTAGAAAAATAACAGGAGGCAGAAGCGCTCAGAAAATGGTTGGAAAATTGGTCAATGAGGTTAAGAATACAAAGATGGAATTTTTGATAATATATTCTTGAAGGAGGAATGCCCTGTTGACAAGGAAAATTTGAAATTTGAGGAGAAAAGCCCAAATTTGGATGTTTATGGACTTAATTGGATTTTTAAATGAATTTATAGGAGATTTGATTGCAAGAAAATTTGATTTTTAAGTCAATTTGGGCTTTAATTAGAAGAAATTTAAGTTGTGGGGCCAAAATATATTTTTTAGGAATTTATTAGGTCAAATCAGGGGCCTAATTGCATAAATATTGAAGTTTAAGGGCCAATTGGGGACTTAATTAAGAAAATTCGAAACCAGGGACCAAATTGGAAGAGGCGCGTAAATGGAGGGGCTGAAATTAATTGATTCAGGGGCCTAATTGAAGAAATTAGAAGTTTTTGATCAATTAAGGGCTCAATTGCATAATTCAGAGGCCAAGGACCAAAGTGAAAAACGCGGCCAAATATAGGGACGGGGTTCGAATTCGGCAGGGATGCAATTGAAGACAAAAAAAGATGATTGAGGGCTGATTTGAATTTTGGCGCGCTTTGGCGCCACATTTAAATGAAACGGCGCGTTTTCTCCAAAACGACGCCGTTTCATACATTCAAAAAAAAAAAAAAAAAAAAAAGGGAAAGAGCAGAACGGTGTCGTTTTGAACGACACTGTTCATCTTCTTCCACCGATCACGCAGCGGGGAAGAAGGAAGAAAGGTTGCTTTTTTTTGAATTTTTGCCGGCCACTCTCGCCTGGAGCCCACCGACCGGACACAATGGCCGACCACCCACCGCGCACCTGCCAGAAAACCGAGGGGGAGGGGGGCCGAGCCTTGGCAGTCGCGCCCCATGGCCGACCGGCCGGTTGCTCCCCATGCTCCACAGTACAAACCCACTCACTTGGCCCTATAAATAACAGCCAACACAGCAGCAATGGGAGGGGGAGAGAAAAAAAAGAGAAGAGAACAGAGGGGAGGAGCAAGGAAAAAACGAAAAAACAGAGGAGAGAGAGGGGAAGAGATAGAACGAAGGAGAGAGAAGGAAGAGAGGAGAACGAAAAAAACAGCGAAGAGTAACGGGAAGAGAGGAAGGACCAACCCGAAAACAAAAGAAACCGAGAAAACAAAGAGAAAGGGAGGAACGGAGAGAATGAACCAAACCGTCGGAAACAGCCGCAGCGCCGCCGGGAGTCGCTGTCCGTGAACAAGTCGCCGCCACCAGCTTCCGCCACAGCACCGCCAGAAACGCAGGAAGCCACCGCCACCCCGCGCCAGGTAACTCTTCTCCCTCCCCTGTTCTGTTATTCCTTTATTTCCTTCTCTGCATGCAGAACGAATAGCGTTCTGCATGCAGGGGTGGGGGGAAATTAATTCCCCCCGCCCGTTTTGAGTTTGGGCCAGGCGGGTCCTGGCCCAGCCCTGTCTTCTGGGCCGGGTCTGGCCCAGAAGAGAATATTTTTATTTTGGGCCGAGATCGGCCCAATCCATTTTGGGCCAAAATCGGCCCAGCAATTTTGGGCTGAGTCCGGCCCAGTCGGTTGGGCCGGACCAGCCCAGCCCATTTAATATTATATATTATATTATATATATATTATATTTTGTATTATTTATATATATATATATATATATGTATATGTATATATATGAAAAAATTATAAACATTATGCAAAAATTATAGAAAAATATATGTGATTTTGTTGTAATTTTATTACTGTATTTTGATTAATATTGGTTGGTATTTTATACTGTAAAAATACAAATCCGGTATTAACATACCCGGTTTTCATCAAAACATCAAAGATTTTCAAAATAAAAAATGTCTTTTGCTTTCAAAAATTTTCTAAAATATCTTTGAGAATATTGTTGATTTTTCTGCATTTGCTTTATCAAAGTAGATTAATATTTGGTTGTATTTTTATACCGCAAGGATACAAACCCAGTATTAAAAATACCCGATTTGCGTCAAAACGTACAAAATACATATTTAAAAAATGTTTTGTTTTAAAATACGGCCTAGTCTCTCCAATATATATATATATAAATATTATAACATCATATTTTCACACAACAAAGAAAATTTCAAAAACAATATATGTATTAACATGCATTTCGGCTTTAATAACCAGTTTATTAAAGCCATGAGAACTAGGCCAATATTTCAAAAATTCTAAAAAAATCTTTTTGTCTTCTTTTAGATTTGGGATTACGAATTTATACATAAAACGTATTCCTGATATTAAAAATATGGTTTTTTTACATAGATATTAGAACGGTTAGGTTTTACCCGATAAGATAAGGACCTCCTTATTGAGGAGGACTTTTCTTGAACCATAGACGGACCAACATACATAGACATTAGAACGGTTAGGTTTTTACCCGATAAGATAAGGACTTCCTTATTGAGGAGGACTTTTCTTGAACCGTAGACGGACCAACAACTAGGAAACACAACGAGACCTTGAATTTTATCAGACAAATAAACAATGCAGCTTACCTTAGGTAGGGCGTATTTGGGGTGCTAATACCTTCCCTTTACGCAACCAGTCCCCGTGCCCGATCTCTGAGACCAGTTAGGGTTCCTAGTGACCAAAATACTAGGTGGCGACTCCCACACCATTTTTCACTACTAAGAGACAACGAATTCCTTGTCTCCTCACATTGACCAGATATATATCCCCCATATCACACATTCGAGGGTGGACGATCACCGCGACGTCGCTCACGTGCGACAGAATGGCGACTCCGCTGGGGACCTTGTGGACTAAGCTTTGTTTTCGTCTGATTTGTTTTTGTTTTCGTGTGTTTATTGTTAATATGTCTTTCCTTTTGTTATCCGCTTATATGCTTTAAATATTTTTACACATATTGTTCATGCATTTGTATAGAACTGTCTCATACATCTTATATAACTGTCACATGCATCACATACTTTGATTTTGAGAAGCACACACAAGCTTTAAGTTAGGTGGGGGATTAGCGATTTGCCCTATGACTATCGGTCAGGGTTCAGATGCGTGAAACACCCAACTCATATCTGAGTGTCTGCTTGGTAATGGTGGGTATACTTACCTTAACTATTCCTTGCAACGCCCCCATACTGTCTTTACGAAGAACGTCACTGGGCAGATATGAGACCCTTCAAGACCAGATAGAAAACCTACCCGTTCCTCACCTAATAAATAGAACTTGTCCTTAGGATATCTATCTTATGTTCATTTGCATCATGATTAATAATTCATCAATCCAGGTTTTTAAGCCGAAATCTTGCCTAAAGGATTACGAAAGTCATGAATCGACTTTAAGATATACATTTGCACGAGCATCATATTTTCATCACGCATTTATTTTTTAAATTATCATATGCATTCCAGATCGTGAAACATAGGTCCCACATCCAGAGTCCACCAAACCCGGTCCAGATCAAGAATGGAAAACGAAGAAAGAGCTCACTTAGAGTCGCACTACCAGACCGAGTTGGAATCAGTGAAAAATGAAGTTTCTCGACTAACCAATCTGCTTGAGCAACTCTTAAGAGCCAAGAACGGGGAAGGAACGTCTACCCAACCACCTATAGGAGCACCGTCAGTTCATGTCCCGGGGGTATCTCAGAACTTGGGGGCAGATTCAGTGACGGGGCAGCAATTTGCGCCTGCCATTCCCATTCAGCCCCCTCAAGCTCACATCACTGTAGATGGGCCTTCCGATAATAGGTCCATTGGATTTATGAACAATGACAAGATATCAGCCTTGGAAGAAAGGTTAAGAGCAGTCGAGGGAAATGACTGGTTTGACCCCATACGAGCATCTGAAATATGCTTGGTGCCAAACATCACGGTACCAAAAGATTTTAGGATACCGGAGTTTATAAGGTACACTGGGTTGGAATGCCCAAACACTCACCTTCGATCTTATTGCAATAAGATGGCTGAGGTGATTCATGACGATAAGTTACTGATCTACTTTTTCCAAGACAGTCTATTGGGGTCGGCGCTAAGTTGGTACATGAGGCTGGATAATACCAGGATTAAGAAATGGAAGGATTTAGTGGAGGCTTTCCTTAAGCAATACAAGTTTAATTTGGAAATTGCTCCAGATCGAACAAGCCTTATGTCAATGGAAAAGAGAAGCCAAGAGTCAGTAAAGGCTTATGCGCAAAGATGGAGGGACGAGGCCACTCATGTGCAACCTCCTTTGATAGAAACGGAGATGGTGACCTTGTTTGCCAATACCTTTAAAGCACCATATTATGAGCACCTAATGGGTAGCTCATCTCAGCATTTCTACGATGCGGTACGCATAGCTGAAAGAATAGAGCAAGGGATTAAAGCTGGACGTATATTTGAGCCATTGGAGGCGAAGGGTTTTATGGGAAGAAAAATGGGAGGTCACATTTACGACTTTGAAGGTGGGTCCGAGGGCAATATAGTGGATTCACTCAACCCACAAATACCTACCTCTCATGTTGCCCACATAAACTTTAACGAACCATTTTCCTCTAATCAAGTAAATAACCAGTCAAACAACCAAAACAACTACCAAAGACCAAATACAAGGTACATCTCAGAACAACTACCGCCATTACCCATGCCTTTGAAGGAAATGTATGCCAAACTACTGAGCATTGGACAAATAGCTCCTATCCCTACATTACCACTACAACCACCATTCCCCATCTGGTATAAGCCCGAGTTGACTTGCGAGTACCATGCTGGTATTCCCGGACATTGTCTTGAAACGTGCTACGCTTTCAAGAGCATGTTGTTGAAGCTCATCAAGATAGGATGGGTGTCGTTTGAAGACACACCCAATATCAATTCAAATCTATTGCCTAGTCATGACAAAAGTAATAGGGGATAAAGGGTTGGAAAACCTTGGTCAAGAATCGTCAATAATGAAGAAGGCGAGATCGAAAGAGAAGACAAGGAAACGCAAATGGGGAAGGAAGATGAAGCATTGCCTCGGTTGACTTTCCAGAACGGGTTGACCCAAGAACTTCTCGTAGTTTTCAAAATGTAAAACAACTTTATTTGCCTTAGCATGTTTTTGTCATTTGCTTTTGTCATTACTTTTATTTTCTCTATTGGGCAGTCAGGGCTCATGTTTTCAGTCATATTTTATGTTTGTCTTTGAGCCTACCTTTTTCTTAATAAATGATGAGATTATGCACTTTTTGAACAAGTTTGAGTGGTTAAATCATAAAATGGTTTAATATGAAATTTAAGAAAAGCTAACCCTAAAGTACATCCCTACCTCTGATAGCGTGATGAGTGATTAAGTGGTCACTTTATAATCATCTGTAATAACAATGTGCATTTTGAAAAAGAACAAAAAAAAAAAAAAAAAAAAAAAAATCATCATTATCCCTTCACACACTAAAAAAGTTTATCATTGGCTGAATGAATTTATTCTCTATAAAAGCCCAGACTAGGATCACACCCCTACACTGGGGGCAAAATGAGTTGTTTTTTTTGAAAAGTTTTACGTGTTTAAAATTGGTTGGAAGCCCATAGATTTGAAAACCAAGCTAAAGCATTTGACAAAAGCATGACAAAGAGGCAAATACAAGTCATACATTTTGAGAAAAGGACTACTTGGAGAAAGTCGAAGACTTCTTCTCAAAGATATGAGAGGCAGCACGAGAAATGAATCCAGCATACGACTTCAAAAGCAAGCTCATATCAAGAGAGAGTTTCATGAAATAGAAGAAGATGATGGGGCCTATGTTTCAAAACCAGGTACAAATGCATGCATGGCATCTAATCATAAATCATTGCATATATGTTTTTTTGGATCATTACAGGAGGAGACCTTAATGCATTCCAACAAAATTGGAGATGAAGAAAGAATCATTGAGTTGATTCTAGAACAACGAGAAGAGAAGATAATAATTTTCAAACCCTGCCATCAGGAGGAACGACATCTAGCAATCGGTTAAAGGGAATCACCAGATGGGATTCCAGGTTGACCGATTTACAAAATAGATTTTTTGGTTTTTGATTAAAGAAGATCGCCAGAAGGGATCTCATTATTTCAGCTTCGGAAAAAGGAATCGCCAGATGAGATTCCAAGTTGTTTGAGATCGCCAGAAGGGATCTCGTATTTCGATATTGGTTAAAGGAGGTCGCCAGAAGGGACCTCATATTTCATATTGAATAAAAGGAATCGCCAGATGAGATTCCAAGTTGTTTGAGATCGCCAGAAGGGATCTCGTATTTCGATATTGGTCAAAGGAGGTCGCCAGAAGGGACCTCGTATTTCAGCTTTGAATAAAAGGAATCGCCAGATGGGATTCCAAGTTGATGAAGGTCGCCAGATGGGACCTCATATTTCATGTTGGTTAAAAGGAATCGCCAGATTGGGATTCCAAGTTGATTAAAGGAGATCGCCAGAAGGGATCTCGTGTTTCGCTATTTGGAGGTCGCTAGATGGGACCTCGTATTACATGTTGGTTAAAAGGAATCGCCAGATGGGATTCCAAGTTGTTTGGATAAAGGAGATCGCCAGAAGGGGTCTTGTATTTCGATGAAGGTCGCCAGAAGGAACTTCATGTTTTAGCTTTAGTAAAAGGAATTGCCCGATGGGATTCCAAGTTATTTGAGATCGCCAGAAAGGATCTCGTACTTCGACATGCATCAAGGAAGGTCGCTAGAAGGGACCTCGTATTGAAACTATTTCTTAGAAAAGCATGGATTTTACCAAGAATTCTTCCCCTGGGTAGGTCACCCATTATAATGAGACCGCACTTCACATTATTTTTCCTGGGTTAGTCACCCATACAATGAGACCATTATTTTTCCTGGGTTAGTCACCCATACAATGAGACCATCTTTTTCCGGGGTTCGTCACCCATACAATGAGACCATCTTTTTCCTGGGTTAGTCACCCATACAATGAGACCATCATTTTTCCTGGGTTAGTCACCCATACAATGAGACCATTATTTTTCCTGGGTTAGTCACCCATACAATGAGACCATCTTTTTCCTGGGTTAGTCACCCATACAATGAGACCATCTTTTTCCGGGGTTCGTCACCCATACAATGAGACCATCTTTTTCCTGGGTTAGTCACCCATACAATGAGACCATCATTTTTCCTGGGTTAGTCACCCATACAATGAGACATCATGTTTTTTTTTTGGGTTCGTCACCCATACAATGAGACCATTATTTTTCCTGGGTAGGTCACCCATAATAATGAGACCACTCTTTCCTTTTCCCATTCGGGCAGGTCACCCGTCATAATGAGACCACACACATGTTTTTGTATTTGGTTATGGGTAAAAGAATCGCCAGATGGGATTCTAAGATTTTTTGTTAAAGGAGATCGTTAGAAGGGATCTTGTATTTCAATATTGGTTAAAAGGGGAATTGCCAGACGGGATTCCAAGTTGAGTAAGCAATAATTATAGGTTTTGGTTTAGAAGATCGCCAGAAGGGATCTCAAGATAATAAATTTTGATCATAGTTTTTGGGTTAAGGAGGATTGATGTAAGGACAAAGTTTCAGAGCAATCGAGCTCCGACTAGATCAGTTTTGGGAGCTCAGTTTTGGTTTATCTTTATAAAACTTACTGCGCAAAACCTCTGCTCCGTAAGCATTATAAAGAGGGGGCATCTGTTGTAACCCATTTTTGGGTCCCCATAAAATATATATAAAAATATATAGCCAAAGGAGATTAGAAAAATAACAGGAGGCAGAAGCGCTCAGAAAATGGTTGGAAAATTGGTCAATGAGGTTAAGAATACAAAGATGGAATTTTTGATAATATATTCTTGAAGGAGGAATGCCCTGTTGACAAGGAAAATTTGAAATTTGAGGAGAAAAGCCCAAATTTGGATGTTTATGGACTTAATTGGATTTTTAAATGAATTTATAGGAGATTTGATTGCAAGAAAATTTGATTTTTAAGTCAATTTGGGCTTTAATTAGAAGAAATTTAAGTTGTGGGGCCAAAATATATTTTTTAGGAATTTATTAGGTCAAATCAGGGGCCTAATTGCATAAATATTGAAGTTTAAGGGCCAATTGGGGACTTAATTAAGAAAATTCGAAACCAGGGACCAAATTGGAAGAGGCGCGTAAATGGAGGGGCTGAAATTAATTGATTCAGGGGCCTAATTGAAGAAATTAGAAGTTTTTGATCAATTAAGGGCTCAATTGCATAATTCAGAGGCCAAGGACCAAAGTGAAAAACGCGGCCAAATATAGGGACGGGGTTCGAATTCGGCAGGGATGCAATTGAAGACAAAAAAAGATGATTGAGGGCTGATTTGAATTTTGGCGCGCTTTGGCGCCACATTTAAATGAAACGGCGCGTTTTCTCCAAAACGACGCCGTTTCATACATTCAAAAAAAAAAAAAAAAAAAAAAAGGGAAAGAGCAGAACGGTGTCGTTTTGAACGACACTGTTCATCTTCTTCCACCGATCACGCAGCGGGGAAGAAGGAAGAAAGGTTGCTTTTTTTTGAATTTTTGCCGGCCACTCTCGCCTGGAGCCCACCGACCGGACACAATGGCCGACCACCCACCGCGCACCTGCCAGAAAACCGAGGGGGAGGGGGGCCGAGCCTTGGCAGTCGCGCCCCATGGCCGACCGGCCGGTTGCTCCCCATGCTCCACAGTACAAACCCACTCACTTGGCCCTATAAATAACAGCCAACACAGCAGCAATGGGAGGGGGAGAGAAAAAAAAAGAGAAGAGAACAGAGGGGAGGAGCAAGGAAAAAACGAAAAAACAGAGGAGAGAGAGGGGAAGAGATAGAACGAAGGAGAGAGAAGGAAGAGAGGAGAACGAAAAAAACAGCGAAGAGTAACGGGAAGAGAGGAAGGACCAACCCGAAAACAAAAGAAACCGAGAAAACAAAGAGAAAGGGAGGAACGGAGAGAATGAACCAAACCGTCGGAAACAGCCGCAGCGCCGCCGGGAGTCGCTGTCCGTGAACAAGTCGCCGCCACCAGCTTCCGCCACAGCACCGCCAGAAACGCAGGAAGCCACCGCCACCCCGCGCCAGGTAACTCTTCTCCCTCCCCTGTTCTGTTATTCCTTTATTTCCTTCTCTGCATGCAGAACGAATAGCGTTCTGCATGCAGGGGTGGGGGGAAATTAATTCCCCCCGCCCGTTTTGAGTTTGGGCCAGGCGGGTCCTGGCCCAGCCCTGTCTTCTGGGCCGGGTCTGGCCCAGAAGAGAATATTTTTATTTTGGGCCGAGATCGGCCCAATCCATTTTGGGCCAAAATCGGCCCAGCAATTTTGGGCTGAGTCCGGCCCAGTCGGTTGGGCCGGACCAGCCCAGCCCATTTAATATTATATATTATATTATATATATATTATATTTTGTATTATTTATATATATATATATATATATGTATATGTATATATATGAAAAAATTATAAACATTATGCAAAAATTATAGAAAAATATATGTGATTTTGTTGTAATTTTATTACTGTATTTTGATTAATATTGGTTGGTATTTTATACTGTAAAAATACAAATCCGGTATTAACATACCCGGTTTTCATCAAAACATCAAAGATTTTCAAAATAAAAAATGTCTTTTGCTTTCAAAAATTTTCTAAAATATCTTTGAGAATATTGTTGATTTTTCTGCATTTGCTTTATCAAAGTAGATTAATATTTGGTTGTATTTTTATACCGCAAGGATACAAACCCAGTATTAAAAATACCCGATTTGCGTCAAAACGTACAAAATACATATTTAAAAAATGTTTTGTTTTAAAATACGGCCTAGTCTCTCCAATATATATATATATAAATATTATAACATCATATTTTCACACAACAAAGAAAATTTCAAAAACAATATATGTATTAACATGCATTTCGGCTTTAATAACCAGTTTATTAAAGCCATGAGAACTAGGCCAATATTTCAAAAATTCTAAAAAAATCTTTTTGTCTTCTTTTAGATTTGGGATTACGAATTTATACATAAAACGTATTCCTGATATTAAAAATATGGTTTTTTTACATAGATATTAGAACGGTTAGGTTTTACCCGATAAGATAAGGACCTCCTTATTGAGGAGGACTTTTCTTGAACCATAGACGGACCAACATACATAGACATTAGAACGGTTAGGTTTTTACCCGATAAGATAAGGACTTCCTTATTGAGGAGGACTTTTCTTGAACCGTAGACGGACCAACAACTAGGAAACACAACGAGACCTTGAATTTTATCAGACAAATAAACAATGCAGCTTACCTTAGGTAGGGCGTATTTGGGGTGCTAATACCTTCCCTTTACGCAACCAGTCCCCGTGCCCGATCTCTGAGACCAGTTAGGGTTCCTAGTGACCAAAATACTAGGTGGCGACTCCCACACCATTTTTCACTACTAAGAGACAACGAATTCCTTGTCTCCTCACATTGACCAGATATATATCCCCCATATCACACATTCGAGGGTGGACGATCACCGCGACGTCGCTCACGTGCGACAACGTGTGTCTGCTCTATTAAACCATACATGTTATCAACACCATAATTATTGATAATTTGAATAAAATTTAAAGTTTTTTTTAAATTTTATTCCATCATGCACAATAATTTTACATTCAATACTATTTGAGAACATGTAAAATATTTTCCCTAACTCATCTAGGATGATGAATCATTTTTAATTACTCAGATATCTTCATATAATTTATGTTATATCCAATAACTACTTACTTTGTACCCCTTAATCGAGGCAACAAATTGTCTAGATTAAAACATATCATTCTCTATATAATATAACTTAATGATTTAAAATCTAAGGATACTTATATAATTGTTATATGAGCCTTTTCATAGACATATGCGAATTATCAATAGAGAACCCTCATGTAAATCAATTCAGTATACATTTCATTTGACAATAAACTATATTTAAACTCTAAGTATCCCTCATATCTCAACTTATAATAATAACCACTTTCTTTCATGAAATAACATAATATATATTGACTTCAATAATTTTGATTAATATTCAATTTTAATAGAACATTAATTATAAACATTTATAAATAATACTCTAATGTAATAGAAATCTTCATAATTTTAATTATAACTATTTTATAATGTTATCTATAAAATATTTTTATCCCAAAAGACTTTATATTTATTGTATACTCATTAATTAAACATAAATGGATAGTAAAGATAAAAAAATATTTTTATTAATAATAAATATATATATTGACTTCAATAATATATATTGAAGTCAATATATATATTGACTTCAACATAATATATATTGACTTCAATAATTTTGATTAATATTCAATTTTAATAGAACATTAATTATAAACATTTATAAATAATACTCTAATGTAATAGAAATCTTCATAATTTTAATTATAACTATTTTATAATGTTATCTATAAAATATTTTTATCCCAAAAGACTTTATATTTATTGTATACTCATTAATTAAACATAAATGGATAGTAAAGATAAAAAAATATTTTTATTAATAATAAATATATTTTACACAAACAATAGTTTTATATGGAATTAACTAATTCACTATAATATATATATATATATATATATATATATATATATATATATATATATATATATTAACATATACATCCAAATTCACTAGTTGTATAAAACAAATTGTAATTTCTAACTCGGTATGAAGTAAAAACTTTCTCATGCTCCATAAGTAGTGATATTTGTTATAAAGTATTAATTGCATCGAGTGATCAATGATTCCTTTTACATCAATAGGAAACTATAATAACAGATTTATTGTCAGTCTTTTTATGGCACTTATTAGTTATCAACAGAAAACACTTGTTTTTTTATATGAAAAATTTAGAATTTAAATGAAATAAAATTTATTTTATTTGTTTCAAAATCAAATAAAACTGAATTTTTATTTAATTGAAGCCTATATATTTATTAATCTAAATAAATTAATTGAATTCTGAATTAACCATTAAAAAGGAGATGGTAAAATGAAATTGAGTAAAAAAGTGCTCAATTAAATTTTATATAAATACAAGTTTATTTAAGCTATATAGAACTTTTCTTTTAATTTTTATGATTACATTTTATATATAAAAAATTAAAAAATAAATCAAACAACAAATTTGCAAACTACAATAAATAAATTAGGTAAATACATAAAGCAATATAAAAAAAATAAATTTTAAAAAAACTAAATCATACTTTATTGTTAAAGTGTAAATTAAATAATATAGCATAAAGAGATAATTGTTGCAAAAATTGTAACCTTATCCTTAAAACAAAATTTGCCCTTCAATTGATGTAAGTAATAGATACAAATTAATTCATAGAATTCAATACTATTTATGTTTGTGTTTATACTTTTCAACGTCAACCTAAATAAATTTTAAAATACGATACCTATTTGTTTCAATTAGTGGTTTGAATTTCTATTCTAAGATTAAGATTTGGATGGTTAGTTAGACTTTATCAATCTCAATAGAATGTTTAGTGGGGTTCAGTATGACTTGTCATATTTTTTTTAAAAAACGATGTTGTCACAAAATTAAATAAAAAAGGAAGCAAAATTTTAATCCTTTGCCGGATCAAATTCAAAAGATTTTATTTATTTTTCTTCAGGAAAAAAAAAAAGAGCAAAAAAAAAACGAAGCTTAGTTTGTATCGAACTCGTAATTTATCGCGATATATTGTCGGCGTATCGATAATCATATTAAATGTACCCGAAACCAGCAACCACTGTGCCCCACAAAATGGCCGCCCCCAAAGACCGCCACGTTTTACTTCTCGACGGCGGGATCAGGTGCCACGTCATGGAAAATTAATTCCAGTGGACCCATCCGTATCGGCGTTCAGCTGGCGAGCATTTTAGTGGCTGAAATGTAAGTGTAGAGTTAACCAGAGTCAACAGGTTAACCACAGTCAACCATAACCATAGTTAGATAAATAAGGGAAGAAAAGGAAGTCTGAATCTATCTAAAAAACGTGTGGAAAGTGACGAGGCAGGCGCTGTTTACCGGTTCACACCATGAGTCCATAACACAATAGATCTTCCTTTTCTCTGTCTACTCTCCACCACTCCACATTTTGTTTGCTGCTTTTGTCTTTAATTACCACTATAGTTGTTTTTTTTTTAATATTGTTATTGTTGTTGTTTACTACATCATTTTTTCTCTTTAATCGCCGCCGACCAAGAAGAAAAATAGTCGAGATCGTGGAGAGATTTGTTTATTTTTTTTGATTGATCTGAAGGAAATTGAGATTTATATGTATTTTTTTTCAGTTTTGGATCTCCAAGGTTTTGATTACAGTTACCGATCCTGCATTGTTGGAAAATAACAATAATAAAAAAAAAACAGAAGAGGAACGGCAGGTCATTTTGAATGGGGGATAAATGTGCAGAATAGAGAGAAAGTGTGGGGGAGGAGGAGGAGAGAAAGATAAGGAGACTATGGGGGTAGTTAAAGGAGTGGAAAAGATTAGGAGTAGTATATCAAGGCCGTCTTCAAAAATGAAGCTGTGGATGATAAGGGCAACGACGTCTGTTTTGTTGTGGACTTGTGTGGTTCAATTGACGACGATCGGTGAGATGTGGGGTCCTAGGGTTTTGAAAGGTTGGCCTTCTTGTTGGCCTCCCCAATCTGTCTCTGCCGCCTTGCAAGAGAATGTTCCTACTGTCCC
Source organism: Populus trichocarpa (assembly GCF_000002775.5). Taxonomy (NCBI): domain Eukaryota; kingdom Viridiplantae; phylum Streptophyta; class Magnoliopsida; order Malpighiales; family Salicaceae; genus Populus; species Populus trichocarpa. The sequence goes on from NC_037296.2 coordinate 7,740,321, forward strand.
CGCTCGCGTTTTGCCACCAAAGAGTCAGTCCTTTTTAGTTATAAGTGATTTATTTATTTGTCTTTTGAGAATATGATTTTCTGAATTCTACTGTTTGTTTTGAACTAGGTAAGAGAACAAGGAAGTTAGAGATTCTTCTCATGATTTAGTGGAAAGATGCATTTTTTTTTCTTCTTTCTGTTTCGTTTTGTCAAAAGTTGGCTTGCTTGCTTGCATTTGATAAAGAAATGTTTGTGCAAGTTATCCATATTTGTGAAATAATAAAACTATGAAAAACTTGTTTGCATCTGATGCCTTCCTTCTAGTCTCAGCGGTTTGGAATAAAATTATGTGTGGGATTTATTTTTTCCATCTATATATTTGTTTTTAGCATGTGATCATACTCTGCTTAACACCAGTGTCATTTGTAGACTGATATGTTCCATCTGTTGGCATTAGGGGTTTATAAGAACAATGGATACTTGATGGTCTCGTGCAATGGAGGTCTCAATCAAATGAGAGCAGCGGTGGGTGGCTGCAACTTTGCTGAGAATTTGCATATTTGTGGTTCTGATATTACAGTGACGATCTTGTTTCTGCATTTGCCTGTTATTATTTTCATAGCTTTGTTTCTGTGCCTTGCAGATATGTGATATGGTTGCTATCGCGAGATATTTGAATGTTACGCTTATAGTACCAGAGCTGGATAAAACCTCTTTTTGGGCTGATCCCAGGTATGTAACTCATAGTTTGTATTTGAAGTTTCCAAATGTTTTCAGCTATATAGGAATCTATATCATTAAGTACACCTCTATTCTGGGATTGGAAATATACATCTTACCTTTTAATGAATATCTTTGATCCATCAGCGAGTTCCAAGACATATTTGATGAGGAGCATTTTATCACATCATTGAGAGATGAGGTTCGAATATTGAAGGAACTGCCTCCTAGGTTGAAGCAGAGAGTGGAACTGGGGATGACCTATACCATGCCACCAGTTAGTTGGTCTGATATTTCTTACTATCATAACCAGGTTAGCTCATTGTTGTTGTTTTTGGTTCTGGCATTTTTGCAAAGGTTGCCATGTCTCTTGGAAGTGCATATTGCCATTTCCATCAGCTAGCTCAATTGTAGGCACATGCAAAGGTTTCCTAGTTACCTAGTATTGTTGTTAATTTAAGTGCTGTCTATTTATTTTGCTCAGCGGTATCTTTCTGATGTGTTGTATGCAGATTCTTCCTTTGATAAAAAAGTACAAAGTTGTACATCTAAATAGAACTGATGCTCGGCTTGCCAATAATCGCCAGCCTTTAGAGCTGCAGAAGTTGCGCTGCCGTGTGAATTATAGTTCTCTGAGATTCACCACTCAAATAGAGGAGTTGGGCAAGAGAGTTATAAGGCTTCTGAGGCAAAATGGTCCCTTCTTGGTGCTTCACCTTCGATATGAAATGGACATGCTGGCATTTTCTGGCTGTAGTCAAGGTTGCAACAATGAAGAGGTGGAAGAATTGACAAGAATGAGGTAATCTATGCATAATTCTTTATCAGCTCTTTGGCTTCAAGTAGCCTGAAATATTTATTTGATCCTTGGTCCACATATTCTCATTTTCTCATATGAACAGATATGCTTATCCTTGGTGGAAAGAAAAAATAATAAATTCGGACTTGAAGAGGAAAGATGGGTTGTGTCCTTTGACTCCTGAGGAAACAGCTCTCACTTTGAGGGCACTGGACATTGATCCGAATATCCAGGTTTATATTGCAGCTGGTGAAATATACGGGGGTGAAAGGAGAATGTCAAGTCTTGCGTCAGCTTATCCAAAACTGGTTGGTAGATGAAAGCTGAAATCAACTGTTTACACCTGAGATAGTTGTTTGTCAACATCTGTTTACAGGTTCCTTTGGTTTTTGAAACAGGTCAGAAAGGAAACACTGTTGGAACCATCAGACCTTAGGTACTTCCAGAATCACTCATCTCAAATGGCAGCATTGGATTATCTTGTTGCGTTGGAAAGTGATATTTTTGTCCCTACCTATGATGGAAACATGGCTAAAGTTGTTGAAGGCCACCGCAGGTATTTTTTTGTCTGACAGTTTCTTCTTTTCGGTTCATGTATTATAACAAAGGTCATTCATGTATAATGCATTGGTTTCTTTGGCCTCAGAAAAATGATTTTGGAATTCAAAAGCCTTCAACAAATATTAACTTTCAAATTTTTCTCTCTATCAGAGGACAAAAATGCATGTATGCCTCTTCATCCAGACAGAGTTAATTCTTCTGGCTGTGAAATTATTACTGAACTTGTAATCCCGAGTTTTATTTAAATTTATGAACTTGTTATTGTTGTTTTTGGGAAGATTTTTATGTCAACCGAGGTAGGTTTTTGATGATTCTCTTCTTATGGCTTCCATGTAGTTTCTTTTTTGCTTAGTGGATTTAGCATTTTTGTGTGCGTGTGCAAAGTGAAAGCTCTTCTATCTTAACACTGTATTACTGTGTAATGCCTACTCAGATTCCTCGGCTTTAAGAAGACAATTTTATTGGATAGAAGGCTTTTGGTTGATCTGATAGATCGATACACTAATGGATCGCTGAACTGGGATGAATTTTCATATGCTGTAAAAGAATCCCATTCTGATCGGATGGGGGGACCAATGAAAAGGTTGGTGATCCCAGACAGGCCTAAAGAAGAGGATTACTTCTATTCAAACCCAGAAGAATGTTTGCAGTCATCAGATGATCCGTTGAGTACATGATCGTTATTTGAAGAACTTGTGCCATTTATCTGCCCCACAGTGCTAGCCGTTCTACCACAGATCAACCGCTTGTTCTCTACTAGAGGTCCAGCGATAGAGAAGTTTGTCTTCAAGAGGCAATTGAACTATAGGGTTGTGAACTTCAAGAAAGCAAGAGATGATCTGCGGAGCAAACCTAGGTTAGTGTTATAAAATATACGCAAATACTCCAATTCATGTATAGAAAGCTCGCCTGCCATTACAGGGCGATGCCAAATTGACAAGACTGGGTTTGGGTTGTACACGGATGCAAATATAGTTGTGTTTCACCAGAACTGTCATCTCGTGGAAGGATAATCCCATTTTCCTTTGGCATTTATTTGTTTCTTTTGGATCGTGTGCGATCTTGTAAGTTCCTAGCAAATATAACTTTATAGGATTTTTGTTCGTACCATGCTATGAAAGATCATTGCCTCTCCTCTTCTATTAAGACTAATTATGCAGCAAATGTTCCCGGACCCTAAGTGCGAATTATGTGCTGTGTGATGACTGGAATGCCCTGGATTCTCCTTGAGTGAATTATAAGCCTTCAAAAGACCGCTTTCCAGTTGGAATAATATACGAATATTCGAGCTGATTTGATGTCGTTGTCTACGTTTTGCATGTGATTGAACTTAACGAGTTTGGAGACCAAATGCAGCTTTCTCTAATCTCTTCAAATTCCACATCTGATAAGGATGACCCAGCTAACCCATCAAGGGGTGTTTTAGGGAGTGCGGTTGTGTTTGGAGTGGAGTAGTTGGTTTTTTTTTTTGGGTTGGTGCTGTTAATATTTTTTTTTAAATTAAATTATTTTTAAGATTTTTAAATTATTTTAATGTGTTAAAATAAAAAATAAATGTTTAAAAAATAAAAAAAATCTCTATTATTATTCTAAATATTTTTTATATAATTTTTTTTATTTTTTATATGAATTTCATAAAAAAAATCACAACGCACTTTCAAGTGGTAAGGATTTATTTAAGGGGAGTAAAAGTTATTTTTTAAAGTTTTTTTTTTTATTTGAAAATATTTGAAAATAATATATTTTTTTATTTTTTAAAATTTATTTTTAATATTAATAAATCAAAATAATTTAAAAAAATAAAAATAAATTTGAAGCTAAAAGAAAAAAAATTAAAATCTTTTTAAAACATGATTGAACTACAAGTTCTAGAATCTCTTTGCACTTAGGTTTAATAGCTTACTTTGTTGCATGCTTGAAGATACTTGAATCTTAAGCAGTGGTTGGTGGTGGGGGTTGCATTGCCACCCAACCGTAGGATCCCCTGAATTTAAATATGCCAGGATGTTCATTCCTCCTTTTTGAGTTTTATTTTATGATAAATAAGGCAAGTGTCACTGGAAAATGGTGGTTGTGAATATGTGGTCGGTTACACTAAACACGGATTAGCGGGCATGTGGTCACCTTTGAGAATGATCTTATTTCTTTGCACTGATTAGTGGGACTTCATGTGGCCACGCGGTGTGCAAGGTATTTGAAATACTTGTAAATATTTACAATTAAGGTTGTCAAAAATGCTTTTTTAACACGACACGAAACATACAATATAAACTCGAATCGTAAGCTCGGATCGTAAAATCGCAAGTAAATTTTTTTAACTAAATTGCAAGATCCAGTCAAGTAGTAAATAATAATATAACACAATTAAAATAAAAGTGAAATAAACAATACAAATATCCAAACACCTTAAAATACATAATTCAAATAAAAATTCATTGAATTCTTATCAACATCCAAATAAAAATACTAAAAATATCCAAACACCTTTCAAGTGCAAGCCAAATGATGCTTAAAACGGTAAATGCCTCCACTGATAAATTTCTGAAAAGACTTGCATTGGACTTTTCTTGAATTCTTTTCAACATCTATACCATATTGCCATCCCACGTCAAGTCTATTGCCACCGGTAGTTTTTTTATATGCCATGTATCTTGCAGTTCAAGAATCAATATATAAAATTATGCATTAATAAAAATATTAGACAGAATAGGAACATAGAGAAATTAAGACAGTATCATTCAGAAATCATCTTGGCATATTTACCTTATGTTCCAACTAGGAAAGATATAGCACACACGGAAACAAATCATTAAGGATATGAAAAATGCATATTGACCAACAAGTATTACTGGAACCGGCAACTCCTACATGGTATAAAACATGAAACTTACCCACAATTCATCATGATCCCAGAAAAACAAACTGAAACTAACATCAAAAAATTGCAACAGATACTCTCTAGACCATTTTATAAAGCACAAAATTATACATTAGGTGCTATTCAGAAGTCCCTCTATGGGTACTGGGTACTATTTTCCTCTCCTTCCTCCATGGAAAGTCTTGATCTTTTTAGAAAACAGAAATACTAGCCTTAAAAATCAATAGTCTAGTAAACAAAGTGAGGTCGATAACACGTCTGCAACAACTATGTGCGTGAAATAGATGGCTACACAAATATTCAGCAAATTTACCCCTAATTTATAACCAAATTAGGCAACAACAAGCACAGATTGAATAAAAGAAATATTTTTTCATTAAAAAAAAAAGTTCGATTAATTAATAAAAGAAAGCTTCTTTAGCCATAGAAATCATAACCAAAAGACCCCATTAACAAAATAAAACTCAAAACCCATATTATAAATAGGATTTGCATTCTTGGGTTAGGTTTTGCTACTAGACGGGTGCCCGCGCTCCATTGCTGACTTCCATTGTATGTCCGTAATAAAATGGTTTTAAGCATTTAAAAAGTGAAATTAAGACAATCTAAAACAAACTAAGCTTAGGAAGGCAAAGAAAGAAGTATACAAGCCTGCACAAATATGGGGTCTTAGCATTAGCACAAAAGTTTTAGGTCAAAACAGAAGCAAGAGCAAATCTATAAATTTGGTACATCTTGCAGAAAAGATTAAAGCAAAGATTGTAACGGCAGTGGCGGCTAATAAACATGACAAATTTTAAGCAAGCTTAGATATTCTTTGCAACGCCAAAGAAAAAGGTAGAACTGAAAAGAAACAACTCATCTTAAACAATAGGGCATAGGCTTCTTGAAACAGCACGATGAGCAGAATCACATAAATCAGCCTAAAAAAAACATTATCTGTGAGCAGCGAAGAAGAATTGAAACATGTGAAGAAGCAATCAAGCATGACATAACCGAAGATCAATAGTAAAACAGTAGCTGAGTAAGATGGGGAGAAAATGTCGACTAATTTTTTAAGTAGAAGCAAAAGAAACTAAGGGCTTTTCACAAGGAGCCAATGTTTATACTTGGTTAGCAAAGATCAAAACTCATAAACTCATAAAAAAACCAACATTAAAAATAGCAGAAACATGGGTGTCCTGGGTTTGTAAAATGCTTGGTCTAAACATGATGAAAGAAAAGAGACAGTGCTGAAGATAGGTCAGCACATCCAAGTATAACAACATGGGCATCATGCAGAAATAGAGTCCTGCCTAAAGATGACTTTCAAAGAAGAGAAAACTAAACTGTTAGCTGAAAAAACAATTTGGAGCCATGAAACCCGACCACTATACAACACTGACTGTTCATCAGCCTCCACACAGAAGCAACCTCCTCTGGTCCGGCATTGAATAAAACACAGAACATGAATAAAACACAGAACACAAAACAACAAGGAAACAATTCTCATGCAACAACAACATCCTTATAAATTCTTACCTTCTTCTCACCAAGAACGTTCTGGTGAGTGGAGAGTCGAAACGTGTAAAATCAGAGGCGCTGCTGGTCAGTGGAGAGTGGAACCGATTTCTCAGTCTGATTTCTTGATCTGCTTGGCTGCTAGTGATTTTGGGGTTCTTGCAGATTTGGATTGGGGAAAAGGGGAAAGGGTAAATCAGAAAAGGGGAATGGAGACATTGTCAGGGGAAAGGGTAAAGCAGAAAGGGCAGTTCGCAAGTTGTTTTTCATTTCAGCAGAAATCGTGAAATCGGACCGATTTTCACATTTTTTTACTGGTTGACCCGATTTTATACGAGTTTGACCGATTTTACCGGTTTTCAAGTTTTAAACCCGATTTTACACGTTTTATGCCTTATGACTCGTAAAATCAGCGATTTTACGAGTCAAAACTCGTTTTTAACAACCATGTTTGCAATATTTCACCCGATCCAATCCGTTTCTTAGCAGGTTCATGGATACAACAAATATGGATGGATGGGTTGAAGACTATTAAAAACAGATATTTCGGTCGGGTTTCATGCCCACAAATTTAAAACTTGTTAAACGAGACCTCGTATATATTTATCCTAGGCACCATACTAAAATAACCCTAACCATACGAGAAATTTCCTTAGCACAACCCTAACCATACCCTAGCACAATTTCCATTATAAATACTAGACAAATGAAAACCTAGTTCCCACATCGCTTTCACTCATCAGATGTCTGAAGTCAAATCTTAATTCGGAAGCTGGTGCTCCAGTTTTGGTGCTCTGGTAGGGGCACATTTTTTTATCTTCCCTTTTTGAGCTATCAAATCCTTCCACAAATTAAGCACTCGGTCATTTTTAATGTGTTGTTGAATGATATATTGCCTATGTTTCCAAATCCAGGAAGTCAAATATACATACGACCGGGTATTTTTGTAGCTTTCCAAGTATTTGGGTTAGTATTTGTTGTTCTGTAGTGATTTTGAAGGCGACTCTTTTGTTCAATCTTTTCCATCTTGATTTTTTTGTTAATTGGGTGGTGGATATTTTGAGGTGGCAATTATCAAGATATTGAACAGCTATTAGAGTTTTCTGCTTGTAATCATCCCATGTTTGTCACTTAGATTTTCAACTCAAAGCCTGCTGCAGGGTGTTCATTTTGTTCTCCCTGTAATTGTTGTCTTGTTTATTTTCTATTTTATATATTAGAAAATATATTCCTGAATCGGCTGTATAATATATAATTATTAAATTTGGTCAAATCTAACTGCTTGAATTGATATTTTTTATAGGAGGTGGGCTTAAATGGAGTTTTTTTTTCCCAAAGTATTTTGCAAGTTAATTGGATTAAACTTGAAAACTTAGGTAATTAATTTATGATCCGTTTGATGAGGTTAGAAAACTCAACTAGATCAACTTAAATATATATTTTTAAATTACTTTTAAAATATCATTTTATTTTTTATTAAATTGTCTAAACAAAGATGTCTAAGAGTTTTTAGATATTTTTTTGGGACAAACTTTGTTTACCAACCGGATTAGATGTTTAAAATTATTGGGTTCGTTCGGGTTCATAAATCAGCAAACATGTTATGACGGTTTGAATATAAATTTTGGTTATAACCGACCTGATCCATGCACACCCCTACCTTCGCCCTCTAGAAATTGTGCATATCCCACTGGTTTACGAAGGTGCACTATGTTTTTCTTATAGCAGTGAGCTTTTTCTACAAGCTTGTAGGCGGTGTCATATTGTTTGTGGAGGAAGACAGAGCATGGGAACTCGTTAAGGTTATTTTGCTAATAAAATTGCTTTTGCTGATCAAAGAACATTAACCTGGTAAATGGATAAAGTGATTTTCCAATGATAATGACGGGTTCTTGGAAAACTAGAAAGGAACAAAAGTTGCTACTACGAAACAGATTGCTTTGGAGGCCCACCTGCTATAGTAAATTGACGGTGACTCAGATAAGATTGTGAAGGACAAAGACAGTCGCTGTTAAAAAAAAAAAAAAAAAAAAAAAACAAGATAAAGATGTTCAGTTAATTGATTATATTTCCATTTTGGTAACGATGAAATATATTATAGGTATCCTTATAATAAGGCCCCCACTTCAAATACAAACCCAATTACCAAACAAAGCCCATACGTGTCCAAGATACAGGAGTTGAGAAGCTCCAAATCAACTAACCCTGTCAGTTCCCACCACTCGGCACCAACGCAAATCGAACTTCAAAATGGTAGCTACAAACCTGCAAGCTCACTACCCAATCACCCCAGCTCTGGAAGCTGAGCCTTCTTCTTGCCAGTTTACCAACCTTTACGTTGAAAAGACAGGTTTAGTAGATATTAGCTAGGTTGCTTCCGCTACATTGTGGTTTTTTTTATACCAATATTAAAAAAATTTAAAATCTAAAAACTTGGATCTGTATGGAAAGGAAAACTCAAAAGCTTTGAGCTTGGCGTTTCAGCCACACCCAAGGCTTTTGAGTTTGGAGTTGCAGCCAGACTAAAGAGCGTTGAGTGTGGTTGAAACGTCAGGCCCAAGAACCTTGGGTTTTGCTGCAACAACAAACCCAAGAGCGTTGGGTCTTGCTGCAACGCCAGACCCAATAGTAATATTTCTAATATTATTAAACTTATCTGACACAAGTTCTTATAGTTTTTAATCATTTCAAATCAAATTTATGATTTTTCTTCAATAGTAATAATATTTTATTTTAAATTTATTAATGATAATAATAGTAATTTTGAATTTTATCTTTAAATCACATTTATTGTTGTTTTTCAATATTAATATTTTTTTTCAAATTTATTAATTATTATATTAATAATAATATTTATAATACAAATAATAATATTAAACTTGCCTGATCCAAGTTTAAGTGAGTCTGGCTGCAACATCAGGTCCAAGAGTTTTGGGCCCTTCTTAAATGCCAGACTCAAGAGCCTTAGGTCCAGACACCGGACCCTAGAGTCTTGGGCCAGGAGGGGCTGCAAGACCCAAGTGACTTGGGTCTGCGCTCTTGCCACACCCAAGCAACTTGGGTCAGACGCCCTTCCAAGCCCCAAGTTTCTTCAGTCTGGAAGGGGATGCCAGACCCAAGTTAACAACAACAATAATAATTAATTTTACCCTTCAAATCAAATCTATTTTTTTCGATAGCAATAATATTTATTTCAAATTTAATAACATTAATGAATTTAATAATATTAATAATATTATTAATAATATTTAACTTGTTTGGCCCAAGTTCTTATAGTTTTTAATCTTTTCAAATAAAATTTATGGTTTTTAATCGATACTAATAATATGTTTTTTCAAATTTATTAATGATAATAATAATAATTTTTAATTTTACTCTTCAAATCAAATTTATGATAAATTTTCAAAATTAATAATATTTTTCAAATTTATTAATTATTATATTAATAATATTAATTATAATATAAATAATCATATTTATAATACAGATAATATTATTTTTAATAATAACAATAATATTAAACTTGCATGACTCAAATTTAAGTGGGCTTGACTGCAACACCAGGCCCATAAGAATTAGGCCCCTCTTAAACGCCAGATCCAAAAGTTTTGGGTTTGGTTGCAGCGCCGAACCCATTAGCCTCGGGTTCGGATGTTTGACCCAAGTGTCTGGGCCTTGACGCCATACCCAAGAGCCTTGGGTTAGGACGCCGGCCCAAGAGCTGTGGGTTCGTACGCCGGAATTAAGAGCCTCGGGTCCTGATGCTGGACCTAAGAAATACGGGTCCGGATGCCGAACCCTGAGTCTTGGGCCAGACGGCTCTGCAAGACCCAAAAGACTTGGGTCAGACACCCCTTTCCTGCCCCAAGTTTCTTTGGTGGTCTAGAAGAGGATGTCAAACCCAAGTTAATAATAATAATAATAATAATAATAATAATAATAATAATAACAACAATAACAATAACAATTGATTTTACCTTTCAAATCAAATCTATGTATAGTTTTTAATCTCTTCAAACAAAATTTATGGTTTTTCTTCGACAGTAATAATATATATATTTTTAAATTTATTAATGATGATGATGATGATAATTATAATAATAATAATAATAATAATAATAATTGTTATTATTATTTGTTTTCAAATTTTTTATTCTTCTATGCGGGGGTTTGTTGACCCCATGTGCGGGTTAACAAACCCAGGCACGCGGGTCTGCAGACCCTAGGCATGCGGGTTTGCTACCCATTCACGTGTGTCTGCAGACCCCGGTGCGCGGGTTTACAGACCCAGGCGAGTGTGCATGCAAATCGGCGCGAGCAGATCTGGCCTTAGCGCCTAGGGCATGACAACCCAAACACCATGTGTCTGGTAGTTATGCCATGCCTCAGTGCCCGAGGCCCGCAATCTTACCATGCCCCAACAAAATCCGAACTGACCATTTTGTCCCCAACCATGCTTTCAATGCCAAATGCATCCGATGAAGAAAACAACCCCACCCCCTAGTGCATGCTTTGTAAGTTTATGTGAGGACAACTATGCCATTACACAACTCCAATCTACAGTGATTTGTGTCTTGGTAAACAGTGGCAGGGGCACTAAGCCCTTCCTAGGGCATGCAACCCCACCAAAATCGGAACTGACCATTTTCTCCCCAGCCATCCCTTCAATGCCAAATGCATCCCAATGAAAAGACAACCCCATCCCCCTACAGTCTTTGCAACTCTCTGTGGCAAGGGCAACTTTGCCATTACACTGCTCCAATCCATAGTGATTTATGTCTAGGTAAACAGTAACAGGGGTACTAAACCATTTTAGTATATTGTATAATATTGGATCTAGGGTGAATTTTTTTATACAGTGAATTTTGATTTAGTTTTTGAACTTATAAAACCAATACTCTTTTTCCCCGACTACCCGTGGGGTATTTTTTAGTTAAAAGAAAAAAAAGGAAGAAAAGAGCATGTGAATGTGATGTATCCATGATACAAGTGTACCATGATAGGTCCCACTCGACTCCACATGGCCACCACGTGACCTTATAAATAAAGTAGACTCTAAGAGCTCCATATCACGCAAGACATAAAGAGTGTGTTTGAAATTTTGGAAAAAATTATTTTTTAAAGTGATTTTTACTTGTAAATATATTAAAATATTTTTTTAAGATTTATTTTTGACATCAATACATCAAAATAATCCAAAAATATTAAAAAAATTAATTTGTAATAAAAAAATATTTAAATTTGGATGAAAAACGAGTTGCTCTGCAACCCCGAACAAAATCAAAGTACCAAAGAAAAGTGCAAGCAAACTCTTTCCATGTCTGCTTGATGCAAGTAGTGTCATTAAATTTTGTCATTTTAAGGCATGTGAGGGTCATTTCTCATCAAGAAAGACCACTGCAAAAATCTTACAAAATGGATTTTACTGGCCCACCATGTTCAAGGACTCACATGCATTTTGCAAGACTTGTGAAAATTGTCAAAAGTTGGGATCTATTTCAAAACGTCACATGATGCCTTTAAATCCTATTCTTGTCAGTGAGATCTTTGACTGTTGGGGTATAGATTTCATGGGTCCATTTCCTCCATCATTTGGTTTCTTGTACATATTAGTTGCAGTAGATTATGTTTCAAAATAGATAGAGGCAATTCCAAGTCGAAACAATGACCACAAAACAGTGATAAAGTTCTTGAAAGAAAATATTTTGAGTCGGTTTAGAATCCCTCGAGCCATGATAAGTGATGGTGGAACACATTTCTGCAACAAGCCATTTGAGTCTTTAATGAAAAAATATGGAATCACACACAAAATTGCCACCCCTTATCACCCTCAGACAAATGGACAAGTAGAGCTTGTTAATAGGGAGATCAAACAGATCTTGGAGAAAACAGTGAACCCTTGTAAACACCTAAAGGAAAATATATATATATTTAGAGAGAGAGAGATGATGATGAATGCAGTTTTCGCTGCCGATGCAGAAATCGGCAGCGACGCAGTTTTCGCTGCCGATGCAGAAATCGGCAGCGACGCAGTTTTCGTTGCCGATGCAGAAATCGGCAGCGATGCAGTTTTCGCTGCCGATTCTGGACTGGGCAGCGATGCAGTTTTCGCTGCCGATTCTGGACTTGGCAGCGACGCAGTTTTCGCTGCCGATGCAGAAATCGGCAGCGATGCAGTTTTCGCTGCCGATTCTGGACTTGGTAGCGACGCAGCCTTCACTACCGATACAGAAATCGGTAGCGACGCAGTTTTCGCTGCCGATTTCTCAATGAACAGTGACGCAGAGCTGGGAGGGAGGGGTAAAACTGATTTTAGATAAACCAAACAAGGATAAGGACACACCTAAACCAACCCCCAAACAACCCATTTCATTGGATGGGTAGTATAAATACAAAGAGGGGAGAGAGAATGACCCATCTTCTTCCAAATCCAGCAGCTGCATGCCGTTCTTCCCTTCCCCTTTCACAACAGAAACGTGAATCAGACCAGTAGAGATTACTTTGTGAACTTGTGAGGGAGAGATGAGACCTTGAGAGAGGAGTGGGCAGCTGCATAGAGGAGAGGAAAAAGAGAGCTGGAAAACGTGAGAGGAAGAAGAAGGAGGAGAACCAACAGCTGAATAGTGTCAAACCTTCCTCAAACTTAGTTAAATTCAGAAGGTATGGGTCATGAAACTCTCTTCCTCTCCCCCGTAAGATCAAAAACGAAAATGAAGAAGAAAAACCCTAAGAAAAGAATTGATCTAAGCCCTAAGCCAGCTGTGAAGGAAGCTGAAATTAACCAAGAGAACAAGCAAACAAAAGTGAAATAAAGTCAATTTCAGAACATCTAACAAATCATGGTAGAGGGCTGGCTTTAACTAGGGGGTAATTAATGTGTTCTGCTGTGATGTTGCTACTGGACTTAATGTGTTCTGCTGTGATGATTGTTGCTGGAATTAATGTGATGATTGTTGCTGGAATTAATGTGTTCTGCTGTGATGATTGTTGCTGGAATTAATGTGTTCTGCTGTGATGTTTGCTGCTGGAATTAATGTGTTCTTCTGTGATGATTGTGCTGAAATTGATGCTCCCAATTGTGTGTTGCGCAGCGAAATTCTTTTTCGCTGCCGCAACTGAACCTCCTGCAGCGAATTGATATTCGCCGCCGATTTGTGTGTTGCGCAGCGAAATTCTGTTTCGCTGCCGCAACTGAACCTACTGCAACGAATTAATATTCGCTGCCGATTTGTGTGTTCCGCAGCGAAATTCTGTTTCGCTGCCGCAACTGAACCTACTGCAACGAATTAATATTCGCTGCCGATTTGTGTGTTCCGCAGCGAAATTCTGTTTCGCTGCCGCAACTGAACCTGCTGCAGCGAATTAATATTCGCTGCCGATTTGTGTGTTGCGCAGCGAAATTCTGTTTCGCTGCCGCAACTGAACCTGCTGCAACGATTTGATATTCGCTGCCGATTTGTGTGTTGCGCAGCGAAATTCTGTTTCGCTGACGCAACTGAACCTGCTGCAGCGAATTAATATTCGCTGCCGATTTGTGTGTTGCGCAGCGAAATTCTGTTTCGCTGACGCAACTGAACCTCCTGCAGCGATTTGATATTCGCTGCCGATTTGTGTGTTGCGCAGCGAAATTCTGTTTCGCTGCCGCAGCTGAACCTCCTGCAGCGAAGTGATATTCGCTGCCGAGTTGTGCGTTGTGCAGCGAAACTATGGCGCCAACAGCGGTGCAGTTCTCGCTGCCGAACTGGCAGCCTGCGGCGAACCAGTTCTCGCTGCCGAATTGGGCAGCCCGCAGCGAACCAGTTCTCGCTGTCGATTCCTACAATAAGCCTCCTAGGCAGGAATGACTTAAATGCTAATAACAATTTCATGATATGATGGTGTAAAATAGGGAACACTTGAATGTGAACATATGAACTATTGAAATAAGTGTGATGATGAATGTGATTCAAAAATAAAATAAATACAACTGTGCTGATTTGTGACCATTGATGTCTTAGGTGGTGCGGTCGGGATTGGCCCATCATCAAGACAGGAACGACCCACAGGTGGAGCAGGTAGGTGACTTGCACCTTTCTTTTTTCATACGTTGAACCCTGGAATATTTTAACTTGAGTACTACCATATTGTTAGAACCGATATTAAATTGTCGAACGCTTAATTGTTGATAAAAGAGTGATTAGCTTCGGCTAATGGCATCCGAATGGATGGCCGGGACAAAAGACTGATTAGCTTCGGCTAATGGCATCCAAACGGATGGCCGGGACAAAGAATGATTAGCTTTGGCTAATGGCGTCCGAATGGATGGCCGGGATGAAGGACTGATTAGCTTCGGCTAATGGCATCCAAACGGATGGCCGGGACAAAGAGTGATTAGCTTCGGCTAATGGCATCCGAATGGATGGCCGGGACAAAGAATGATTAGCTTTGGCTAATGGCGTCCGAATGGATGGCCGGGTTAAAAAAGGATGATTTCGCTGCCGATTGTGGATCGGCAGCGACGCAGTTCCGCTGCCGATTCTGGATCGGCAGCGACACAGTATTCGCTGCCGATACAGAAATCGGCAGCGACCTAGTTTCCGCTGCCGATACAGAAATCGGCAGCGACGCAGTTTCCGCTGTCGATTCTGGATCGGCAGCGATGCAGTCTTCGCTGCCGATACAGAAATCGGCAGCGACCCAGTTTCGCTGCCGATTCCTTGATCGGCAGCGATGTAGTTTCGGCTGCCGATTTTAGGATTGGCAGCGACGCAGCTATCGCTATGGAATCCAGATGGATAGCCGGGACAAATAAACGACTAGTTTCGGCGAATGGCATTTGAAAACTTGTGTATCTATATGTACTACTAATTGTTACATCAAATACATGAAGAAATTATAAATGTTAATGCTTATTTAATTGCTAGGCCGTTAGTTACCATTATTATTATTATTAAGTATTTGTTTTCTCTTAAATGTTTTGTACTGCTGCAGGGACGTCACACCAACGAGATGTCTAGGATACCCGATACACGGGAACCTACTTTTGCAAGGAATTAAGTAGATGCATTCTAAATCACAATGTATTTTGTAGGGATCAATGTACTGAATGTATAACTTTTATTAGATCCTTTTTGTTTAAAATTTGTGATGGCTAATAGAAGTATAAGAGTGCAAACTCATGTCCATGTATATATATTTTTAATATGAACTTCAAATCATGCAACCTTAATATTATGTGTTTGTGTAAGATTCGCTTTTGAATGAACTGTTGATTGTATGGATTGTATTTTGATGATGTGAGGATTCAAGTTCTTTGATTACCGGCACCATGTTTATTAAATATATATATATATATATATATATATATATATATATATATAAAATTTTTTTTTACTATTGTTTTGGGCTTAGAAAGCCGGGTTGTTACAACCCTAATAGAAAAGATTGGTCTTTAAGACTTAATGATGCACTTTGGGCTTATCAAATTGCTTATAAAACATCATCAGGTATGTCACCTTATAGATTAGTCTATGGAAAACCTTGTCACTTGCCTATGGCACTTGAACATAAAGCTTATTGGGCTATTAAAGCTTTCAATTCTAACCTTGATGATGCTAGTCAGCTGCGTCAGTTGCAAATAAATGAGCTTGAGGAAATAAGAAATGATGCATATGAGAATTCAAAAATTCATAAAGCAAGAATCAAAGAGTTTCATGACAAGAGAATCTTGAGAAAAACATTTGATGTTGGTCAAAAAGTCTTGCTTTATAATTCTCGACTCCATTTATTTCCTGGAAAACTAAGATCAAGATGGAGCGGTCCTTTTATTGTAAAACATGTGTATCCATGTGGGGCTTGTGATATCGAGAATCCTAAGAATGACAATGTTTTTAAGGTAAATGGACATCGTTTGAAAGTTTACTTTGATAATTTTTCAGTTGAAAATGACTCTATTGAATTAAGTGATCCTGTATATAAATATTGATTCTTTTTCTCACATTGTTTTGTGTTTCGTTTTGGTGTGAATTTTGTTTTGCTAGTCTCTCTCACCCCGGTCAAATGACGGATAACGGTACTCCGTGACTTAAGTCGGTTCTTTCAGTTTCCCACAATAACTGATATTTGTATATATTTGTGCAATTCTTTGCTCTTTCTCCCTTCTTTGAATCTCTTCTCCAATTCTCATTTGAAAATGGACACCACTCTTGAAAAAATGAAAAAGTACTTTCCCGCTCTGCCTCATAATGCGATTACAAAAATTTACCGTGTTAGGTGTGCAAGATTGAGGTTGTTAATGAATCATGGAATTCCTGAAGATATTAACTGGCTGATTGAAGCAAAGGTCCGATTATCAGGTGAGTCCTCCAATTCTTTCATCTCATACATGCCTGGAACAGGTAAAAGCACTTTTACAAAGAAACGTCGTGCAAAACGACTGAAAGTCTGTCACAGATGTGCTAGATGGACTTGTAATGCAACATGTCGTTCTTTAGGAATGATATCTGTAAATCGTGAAGATAAAATACAATTCATTAAGGATGGCCTGAGTAAGGGGTCTTTAGATAATCTTCTATTGACCCTTGAGACGCATCCTAGTGGAGATGTGCATCGTGCAATTCATGATTTATGGCCACAATTCCATAAAGAACATGATCGACTTAGTCTTGGGAATCTGACTATAAAAGACCATGTTTGCCAGTTTTTAAGAAAACTGGATGGGAAGCCTATCCCCGACCCATAGAGGGCGTTTAAGTCGTTCTTGGACGTAAAACCAAGGGAAGATGTGAGCCACAATCACAACTACCTGTGCATACACATGTTTTTTTTTCAAAATAAATAAATAAATAAATAGAGAGAGAGAGAGTGAGACTCCAGCTGGCCTACATATAGGTGGTATGATTGCATTTTTAATTTCTCATCTATAAAATCTTCTCTTCCTTCCCTTCATTTCTACTCAACCCATACATTCAACAAATATAAAAGTGTGTAGAAATGGCAGGTTCCTCAAGTCATCACATAAGAAATATTTGTGTTTTCGGTGGATCCAGTCCTGGGAAAGAAAAAGAGTTTTTAGACTCAACAAATCATCTTGGTCAGGTACTAGCTGAGAGAAAGATTCATTTAGTGTATGGAGGAGGCAACCTTGGGATAATGGGGTGTGTGTCAATAGCTGCATTTTTAGGAGGTAGTCAAGTTTTGGGGGTTGTCCCCAAAGCTTTAGCAAAAGAGGACATCATTGGAAAAACAATTGGAGAGGAACTACAGGTCTCCACAATGTCTGATCAATTGAATGCAATGTTTAACCATGCTGACGCCTTAATTGCCTTACCAGGTGGTCTGGGCACATTGGAAGAGATCTTTCATATTTCCTCTTGGGCTCAACTGCACATTCACCATAAACCTATAGGTCTGTTAAATGTTAATGGTTTTTATGATAATTTGTTATCTTTTCTTGATCAAGCTGTGGAACAGGAATTTCTAACATCTTCGGCATGACAAATCATAATCTCTGCTGCTACTGCTGAACAATTGATTGACCAACTACAATCTTTCATCCCTGTTGTTGCTCTACCCAATTTTTGACCTATGTTTTCATAAATTTTCAGAAAAATCCAAAAATAGCGAAAAACAACGAAAATCCAAAAAATACTTTTTTTATATATATTTGCATCGTTTTTAGCATTTTTAGCATCGTCTCAAAAGAATTTAAATTTTCAAAGTTTTTTGGAACGCGTTCGACTTTTAACGCGTTATTTTTAAAATTACCGATTTTCCTCATTCAATTCGATGTTGATAAGAAAAATCCAAAAAAATAAGAAAAATCAGATGTACAAAAAAAAGACAGAAGTTGAGGGACCAAGTTTGAAAACCTAGCAATATTTTTACCTATAAATACTAGTCTCTAAAACACACACATGAGGGGGGGGTAATTTTGCATATTGAGGAAAAACACAAAAAAAACCAAACCCTAAACCTAAACCTAATCCTATCACTTTCCAAACAGCCGCCCCCTACCCGGTTTTGATTTTTTCTCTTGAAGCCGCCGCACACTTCACCCTCCTTCTCCCCCGACTGGAACTCCCTTTCACTGCCTCCACACAGTTTCCCCCCATCTTCTTCTCCTAGCTAGCCAAAGCCTATTCCTTCCCCTTGGCTAAAACCTAAACAGCCGCTGCACCCCTCCAACCGGGGCTCAATTTTCCTTTCAACCCGCAGCCGATCTTCTCCCATTTCCTCGCAATATTCAACCCACAGCAAACAAAATGAAAAATCGCCAAGTCGAGGCCGCGCGGGAGACGTGCGACACCTGTAATTGATCCCTCCATGAGTCGCATAAATTGGTCAACTAAGGAAAGCCGTAAAAAGCTTAGATTGGATTTGAGCCTTCGTTTGTGAAACCTTATGTCTTTTGCTTTTATTAATAGCATAGTATTTTGTTTTGTTATTTCTTATATTTGTTTAAGTGTGTTTCAGATTTGTCAGTGTTCGTTGTTTGAGGACAATGTCTCGTTCTGGTTGGGGGGAGAGGGTAGTAGTTGACATTAAAAAAAAAACCTAACTTACTAACTGTTTTTGCTATTATTAAAACCATTTGACAAAACTGTTATTAGGATGGCAGAGTAAGGAGGAATTTTATTGACTATTGAGACGCATCTTAATAAATAGTCTTATCAAGGTCTATCAGAATACTTCTTGAAATATTCAGGTTTACAAACTCTCGCATTGTTATCACTTGATTTTGCTCATATACTCATTTAACAAGTATTCTTAAACCTTCATTTTCACACACACACACACACACACTTTAACATATGATTGTGGGTTGCACATTGGATTATTACATTATTTATGTTCTTTTGTTAAAGGTAACAACTAAGGGAAAGGGATAGTATATAATTTGCAAAAAAAAAAAAAACAACAAATTGATAATATTGATGATAATAAAAATGTAGATAAGTTTGGTTCCGTAGCCTCTCTAACCTAAGCAATTAAGCCCGAAGGGGTGTTTTAACACCTAATACCCTAAAGTCAACTGACTTGGGAGCTATTGGCCCAAAGCTTGTTACATGGGTTAAGGAGAAAAGCTTAAGGGAATCAAACATTGCACTATCTACGTATCAGTATCTGCAACCCGAGTTACTAAGCTCGTAGGGGTGTCTCGAGACCTAATGCCCTAAGACCAACTGGTCTGGGAGTCATTAACCGAAAGCTCATTACATGGGTTAAAGATGCATTGTGTTTTAAGTTATATGTATATATATTGAAAAAAAAGAAAGAAAAAAAAAAGAAGAAGATAATAATCCCAACCCAAGGAAGTTAACCTTAAACATTAGAACATAATATTGTTTTCTTCCAATAAAAGCCCCATCATCTATGTTTTCATACATTGAGCACATAAAAAGGAAGGTTTATTAATATGTTGTTAAGCTGGTATCATCATTTTGCACTTGAAGTATCAATAACTCAACTAAAGCATGTTTTATAATAACAAGTCTGATACCATAAGATACCTTTAATTTATGGTAAATGTTCATCTTAAATGCAGGCCTATCACATAAATGAAAGGATTGATTGATGAGTTTAAGTACGGAAATTGAAAGGACAAAGAGAGGGCCAAACTTAGAAAAGAGATGCTGGTTCAGTCCAAACTGGAACACTGTTTCCTTACCGAGTGCTTAAGAATCCATGCATCACTTGTGGAAGCGGTTTCGTTGACTATTTTTGATTCGAAAGTGGCTTAGTTTTTGTTGACTATTTCTGAATCAAAAGGGGCTGTGTGCTCTCACGAATCCAGGTGTCACCTATGGAAGGTGTTTCCTTACCGATTTCTAAGTCGGCACCGACTCCGTTTTCGTTGACCTTTCTAAGTCACTAGGGGCTGCGAGCGCTTCCGAATCCAAGCGTCACCTTTGGAAGGTGTTTCGGTGATGATTTCCTAGTCGTCATCGACTCCATTTTCGTTGAATTTTTCTGAGTCAATAGGGGCTGTGGGCGCTAAGTCATCCACGCGTCCCCTTTGGAATCAGTTTCGGTGAAGATTTCAGAGTCGGCAGTGGCTCAGTTTTCATTGATTGTTTCTAAGTCAACAGGGGCTGGGTGGGCTGACGAATCCACGCGTCACCTTTGGAAGTTGTTTCGTTGACTTTTTCTGAGTCAACAGGGGCCCCGAAAGCTTCTGAATCCACGCGTCACCTTTGGAAGGTTTTTTGGTGATGATTTCCCAGTCGGTAGTGACTCCGTTTTTGTTGACTTTTTTCTGAGTCAATAGGGGCTGCTAGCTCTCTCGATTCCACGCGTCACCTTTGAAAGATTTTTCGTTGACTTTTTCTGAGTCGTCACCGACTACGTTTTCGTTGTTATTTTCTAAGTGAAAAGGGGCTGCGAGCGCTTCCGAATCCAAGCGTCACCTTTGGAAGGTGTTTCGGTGAAGATTTCGGAGTCGGTAGTGGCTCAGTTTTCATTGATTGTTTCTAAGTCAACAGGGGCTGGGCGCGCTGACGAATCCACGCGTCACCTTTGGAAGTTGTTTTGTTGACTTTTTCTGAGTCAATAGGGGCCCCGAAAGCTTCCGAATCCACGCGTCACCTTTGGAAGGTTTTTCGGTGATGATTTCCCAGTCGGTAGTGACTCTGTTTTCGTTGACTATTTCTGAGTCCACAGGGTCTGCGAGCTCTGACGAATCCACGCGTCACCTTTGGAAGGTGTTTCGGTGAAGATTTCGGAGTCGGTAGTGGCTCAGTTTTCATTGATTGTTTCTAAGTCAACAGGGGCTGGGCGCGCTGACGAATCCACGCGTCACCTTTGGAAGTTGTTTCGTTGACTTTTTCTGAGTCAACAGGGGCCCCGAAAGCTTCTGAATCCACGCGTCACCTTTGGAAGGTTTTTCGGTGATGATTTCCCAGTCGGTAGTGACTCCGTTTTCGTTGACTTTTTTTTGAGTCAATAGGGGCTGCTAGCTCTCTCGATTCCACGCGTCACCTTTGAAAGATTTTTCGTTGACTTTTTCTGAGTCGGCACCGACTACGTTTTCGTTGTTATTTTCTAAGTGAAAAGGGGCTGCGAGCGCTTCCAAATCCAAGCGTCACCTTTGGAAGGTGTTTCGGTGATGATTTCCCAGTCGTCATCGACTCCGTTTTCGTTGAATTTTTCTGAGTCAATAGGGGCTGTGGGCGCTAAGTCATCCACGAGTCACCTTTGGCAGCTGTTTCGTTGATGATTTCTGAATCTGCAACGACTCAGTTTTCGTTGACTATTTGTGAGTCACAGGGGCTGTGGGCGCTGTCGAATCCACGTGTTATCTTTAGAAGTTGTTTCGTTGACTTTTTCTGAGTCAACAAGGGCTGCGAGCTTCCAAATCCACGCGTCACCTTTGGAAGGTGTTTCGGTGATGATTTCCAAGTCTGCACCAATTCTGTTTTCGTTGACTTTTTCTTAGTCAACAGGGGCTGCGAGTTCTTCTGCATCAACGCGTCACCTATGGAAGGTGTTTCGGTGACTATTTCCCAGTCGGCACCGACTCCATTTTCGTTGACTTTTTCCGAGTCAACAGGGGCTGCCAGCGCTTTCGAATCCACGAGTCACCTTTGAAAAGTGTTTTGGTGATGATTTCTGAGTCGGCAACGACCTAGTTTTCGTTGACTATTTCAAAGTCAATAGGGGTTGTGGGCCCTGACGAATCCACGCGTCACCTTTGTAATCGGTTTTGTTGATGATTTTGGAGATGGTTGTGGCTCAGTTTTCCTTAACAGTTTCTAAGTCAACAAGGGCTGGGCACAATGACGAATCCAAGCGTCACCTGTGGAAGTGGTTTCGTTGACTATTTCTGATTCAGAAGTGGCTTAGTTTTTGTTGACTATTTCTGAATCAAAAGGGGCTGTGTGCTCTCACGAATCCAGGAGTCACCCATGGAAGGTGTTTCGTTGACGATTTCTGAGTGGACACCGAATCCGTTTTTGTTGACCAGGGTCTAAGTCACCAGGGTCTGCGAGCGCTTCCGAATCCACGCGTCACCTTTGGAAGCTGTTTTGGTGATGATTTATGAGGCTGCAGTGACTCAGTTTTCGTTGACAATTTCTGAGTCATCAGGGGCTGTTGGCGCTAAGGAATCCACGCGTCACTTTTGGAATCTGTTTTGATGACAATTTCGGAGTCAGCATTGCCTCAGTTTTCATTGACTATTTCTAAGTCAGCAGGGGTTGGGCGCCCTGACGAATCCACACCTCACCTTTGTAAGTTGTTTCCTGGTCTTTCTCTGAGTCAACAGGGGCTGCGAACGCTTTTGAATCCATACGTCACCTTTCGAAAGTGTTTCGGTGACTATTTCCCAGTCGGCACTGACAACATTTTCGTTGAATTTTTCTGAGTCAACAGGGGCTGCGAGCTCTCCCGAATCCACGCATCACCTTTGATGTGTTTCGGTGATGATTTCTGAGTTGGCAGCGACTAAGTTTTCGTTGACTATTTCTCAGTCAACAGGGGCTGTGGGCGCTGACGAATCCACGCGTCACCTTTGGAATCGCTTTCGTTGACGATTTCGGAGACAGATGTGGTTCAGTTTTCATTAACAATTTATAAATTAACAAGGGCTGGGCACGCTGATGAATCCACGTGTCACCTTTGGAAGTTGTTTCGTTGACGATTACCCAGTCGGCACCGATTCAGTTTTCGTTCACTTTTTTTAAGCAAACAGGGCTGCGAACGCTGATGAATCCACGCATCACCTGTGGAAGCAGTTTCGTTGACTATTTCTAATTTAGCAGTGGCTTAGTTTTTTGTTGACTATTTTTGAATCAAAAGGGGTTGTGTGCACTCACGAATCCAGGCGTCACCTATGGAAGGTGTTTCGTTGATGATTTCTAAGTCGGCACCGACTCCGTTTTCATTGACCTTTTCTTAATTAAAAGGGGTTGTGCGCTCTCACGAATCCAGATGTCACCTTTAGAAGTGTTTTGTTGATGATTTATGAGGCTGCAATGACTCAGTTGGTATTCATTATTTCCGAGTCAACAGGGGTTGTGGGCGCTAAGGAATCCACGCGTCACCTTTGGAATCGGTTTCAGTGATGATTTCGGAGTCGGCAGGGGCTCAGTTTTCATTGATTGTTTCTAAGATAACAGGGGCTAGGCGCGATGACGAATCCACGCGTCACCTTTGGAAGTTGTTTCATTGACTTATTCTGAGTCAACAAGGGCTGCGAGCGCTTCCAAATCCACGCGGCACCTTTGAAAAGTGTTTCATTGACGATTGCCAAGTCGGCACCGACTCCGTTTTCGTTGACTTTTTCTAAGTCAAGAGGGGCTGCCAGCTCTTCTGAATCCACGCATCACCTTTGAAAGGTGTTTCAGTGATGATTTCTGAGTCAACAGGGGCTGTGGGCGCTGACGAATCCACGCGTCACCTTTGTAATCGATTTCGTTGAGGATTTCGGCGATGATTTTGGCTTAGTTTTCCTTTACAGTTTCTAAGTCAACAAGGGCTAGGCATGATGACGAATCCACGCGTCACCTTTGGAAGTTGTTTCGTTGATGTTTTCCTAGTCGGCACCGACTCAGTTTTCGTTGACTCGGGCTGCGAGCGCTTATGAATCCACGCGTCACCTGTGGAAGCAGTTTCGTTGACTGTTTTCGATTCGTCTATGGCTTAGTTTTTGTTGATTATTTCTGAATCAAAAGGGGCCGTGTGCTCTCACGAATCCAGGCGTCACTTATGGAAGGTGTTTCGTTGCTGATTTCTGAGTCGGCACCGACTCCATTTTTGTTGTTGTTTTCTAAGTCAAAAGGGGCTGCGAGCGCTTCCGAATCCATGCGTCACCTTTGAAAGGTGTTTCGGTGATGATTTCTGAGTCTACAACTACTCAATTTTCGTTGACTATTTCTGAGTCATAGGGGTTGTGGGCAATGACGAATCCACGCGTCACCTTTGGAAGTTGTTTCGTTGACTTTTTCTTAGTCAACAGGGGCTGTGGCACTTCCAAAATCAACGCGTCACCTGTGGAAGGTCTTTCGGTGACATTTCCCAGTCGTCACCGACTCCGTTTTCGTTGACTTTTTCTGAGTCAACAAGGGCTGCGAGCTCTTGTGAATCCACGCGTCACCTTTGGAAGTTGTTTCATTGACTTTTTTTGAGTCAACATCGGCTGCGAGCGCTTCCACATCTAGGCGTCACCTTTGGAAGGTGTTTCGGTGACGATTTCCCAGTCAGCATCGACTGCATTTTTGTTGACTTTTTCTGAGTCAACAGGGGCTGTGAGCTCTTCCGAATCCACACGTCACCTTTGGATGTTGTTTCATTGACTGTTTTTTAGTCAACAGCAGCTGCGGCGTTTTCACATCCACGTGTTACCTTTGGAAGGTGTTTCAATGATGATTTTCCAGTTGGCACCGACTCCGTTTTCGTTGACCTTTTCTGAGTCAACAGGGGCTGCGAGCTCTTCTGAATCCATGCGTCACCTTTGGAAGTTGTTTCATTGACTTTTTCTGAGTCAACAGCGGCTGCGAGCATTTCCACATCCAGGCGTCACCTTTGGAAGGTGTTTCGGTGACGATTTCCCACCCGGCACCGACTCCGTTTTCGTTGACTTTTTCTAAATCCAGAGGGCTACCGGCTCTTCTGAATACACGCGTCACCTTTGAAAGGTGTTTCGTTGATGATTTCTGAGGCGGCAGCGACCTAGTTTTCGTTGACTATTTCTGAGTCAACAAGGGCTGTGGGCGCTGACGAAAACACGCGTCACCTTTGTAATCAGTTTCGTTGATGATTTTGGAGATGGCTGTGGCTCAGTTTACCTTAACAGTTTCTAAGTCAACAACGGGTGGGCACGCTGACGAATCCACGCGTCACCTTTGGAAGTTGTTTCATTGACGATATCCTAGTCGGCACCGACTCAGTTTTAGTTGATGTTTTCTAAGTAAACAGGGGCTGCGAGTGCTGATGAATCCACACGTCACCTGTTGAAGCGGATTCGTTGACTGTTTCTGATTCGGCTGTGGCTTAGTTTTTGTTGACTATTTCTGAATCAAAAGGGGCTGTGTGCTCTCACGAATCCAGGCGTCACCTACAGAAGGTGTTTCGTTGATGATTTCTGAGTCGGCACCGACTCCGTTTTCGTTGACCTTTTCTAAGTTACCAGCGGTTGCGAGCGCTTCCTAATCCATGCGTCACCTTTGGAAGCTATTTTGTTGATTATTTATGAGGCTGCAGCGACACAGTTTTCGTTGACTATTATTGTGTCACAGGGGCTGTGGGCTCTGAAGAATCCACGCATCACCTTTGGGAGTTGTTTTGTTAACTTTTTCTTAGTCAACAGGGGCTGCGACACTTACAAATCCAGGCGTCACCTTTGGAAGGTGTTTCGGTAACGATTTCCAAGTCGGCACCGACTTCGTTTTCGTTGACTATTTCTAAGTCAAAAGGGGCTGCGATCTCTTCCGAATCCACGCGTTGCCTTTGGATGTTGTTTCCTTGACTTTTGCTTAGTCAACAACTGTTGCGAGCGCTTCCAAATCCAAGCATCACCTTTGGAAGGTGTTTCAGTGACGATTTCCAGTCGTCACCGACTCCATTTCAGTTGACTTTTTCTGAGTCAACAGGGACTGCGTGCTGTTCCGAATCCACGCTTCACCTTTGAAAGTTGTTTCGGTGACTTTTTCTGAGTCAACAAGGGCTGCGAGCGCTTCCTAATCCACGCGTCACCTTTGAAAGGTGTTTCGGTGACGATTTCTGAGTCGGCAGCGACCTAGTTTTCGTTGACTATTTCATTGTCAACAGGGGTTGTGGGCGTTGACGAATCCACGCGTCACCCTTGTAATCGGTTTCGTTGACGATTTGGGAGACGACTGTGGCTTAGTTTTCCTTAATAGTTTCTAAGTCAACAAGGGCTCGGCACGATGACGAATCCACGCGTCACCATTTGAAGTTTTTTCGTTGACGATTTCCCAGTCGGCATCGACTTAGTTTTAATTGACTTTTTCTGAGTCAACAGCGGCTGCGAGCGATGATGAATCCACGCGTCACCTTTGGAATTTGTTTCGTTGACTATTTCTGAATCAAAAGGGGCTGTGTGCTCTCACAAATCCAGGCGTCACATACGGAAGGTGTTTCGTTGATATTTCCTGAGTCGGCACTGACTCCGTTTTCATTCACCTTTCTAAGTCACCAGGGGCTGCGAGCGCTTCCAAATCCACACGTCACCTTTGGAAGCTGTTTCGGGGATGATTTATGAGGCTGCAGCGACTCAGTTTTCGTTGACATTTCTGAGTCGCAGGGGCTGTGGGCGCTAACGAATCCACACGTCACCTTTGGGAGTTGTTTCGTTAACTTTTTTTTAGTCAATAGGGGCTGCGACGCTTACAAATCCACGCGTTACCTTTTGGAAGGTGTTTCAGTGATGATTTCCCAGTCGGCATCGACTATGTTTTCGTTGACTTTTTTTGAGGCAACAGGGGCTTCGAGCTCTTCCAAATCCACCTATCACGTTTGGAAGTTGTGTTTCGTTGACTTTTTCTGCGTCAACATGGGTTGCGAGCTCTTCAAAATCCACGCGTCACCTTTGGAAGGTGTTTTGGTGATGATTTCCCAGGCGACACCGACTCTGTTTTCGTTGAATTTTTCTGAGTCAAGAGGGGCTGCCGACGCCTCTGAATCCACGCGTCACCTTTCAAAGGTGTTTCGGTGATGATTTTTGAGGCGGCAGGGACCTAGTTTTCGTTGACTATTTCTGTGTCAACAGAAAATGTAGGTGCCGACGAATCCACGAGTCCCCTTTGTAATCTGTTTCGTTGATGATTTCAGAGACTGTTGTGGATCAGTTTTCCTTAACAGTTTCTAAGTCAACAAGGGCTGGGAACGCTGACGAATCCACACGTCACCTTTGGAAGTTGTTTCATTGACAATTTCCAGTCTCCACCGACTCAGTTTTCATTGACATTTTCTGAGTAAACAGGGGCTGCAAGCGCTGATGAATCCACGCGTCACCTGTGGAAGCAGTTTCGTTGACTATTTCTGATTCGGCAGTGGCTTAGTTTTCGTTGACTATTTCTGAATCAAAAGGGACTGTGTGCTCTCACGAATCCATGCGTCACCTATGGAAGGTTTTTCATTGACGATTTGTAAGTCGGCACCGACTCCGTTTTCGTTGATCTTTTCTAAGTCATCAGGGGCTGCAAGCGCTTCCGAATCCACGCATCACCTTTGGAAGCTGTTTCAGTGATGATTTATGAGGCTGTAGCGACTTAGTTTTCGTTGACTATTTTTTAGTCAACAGGGGCTGTGGGCGCTGACGAATCCACGCGTCACCTTCGGTTTTGGTGATGATTTCGGAGTAGGTAGTGGCTCAGGTTTTATTGACTGTTTCTAAGTCAACAAGGGCTGGGCACGCTGACGAATCCACGCGTCACCTTCAGAATTTGTTTCGTTGACTTTTTCTGAGTCAATAGGGGCTGCGAGTGCTCCCGAATCCACGCGTCACCTTTGGAAATTGTTTTGATGATGATTTCCCAGTCGGCACCGACTCTGTTTTCGCTGACTTTTTCTAAGTCAACAAGGGCTGCGAGCTCTTCCAAATCAAGGGGTCACCTTTGGAACGTGTTTCGGTGACGATTTCCCAATCGGTACCGCCTCCATTTTCGTTGACTTTTTCTTAGTCAAGAGGGGCTACCAGCTCTTTCGAATCCATGCGTCACCTTGGAAAGTTGTTTCGGTGATGATTTCTGAGGCGGCAGCGACCGAGTTTTCGTTGACTATTTTTGAGTCAACAGGGGGTGTTGGCGCTGACGAATCTACGCTTCACCTTTGTAATCGGTTTCGTTGATGATTTCTAAGACGGTTGTGGATCAATTTTCCTTAACAGTTTCTAAGTCAACAAGGGCTGGGCACGTTGACGAATCCACGCGTCACCTTTGGAAGTTGTTTCGTTGACTTTTTCTTAGTCAACAGGGGCTGTGACGCTTCCAAATCCACACGTCACCTTTGGAAGGTGTTTCGGTGATGATTTCCCAGGCGGCACCGACTCCGTTTTCGTTGACTTTTTTTGAGTCAATAGGGGGTGCGAGCTCTTCCGAATGCAAGTGTCACCTTCGGAAGTTGTTTTATTAAGTTTTTCTGAATCAACAGGGGCTGCGAGCGCTTCCAAATCCACGCGTCACCTTTGGAAGGTGTTTCGGTGACGATTTCGCAGTTAGCACCGACTCTATTTTTGTTGACTTTTTCTGAGTCAACAGGGGCTGCGAGCTCTTCCGAATCCACACGTCACCTTTGGAAGTTGTTTTGTTGATTTTTCTGAGTCAATAGGGGCTGCGAGCGCTTCCGAATCAACGCGTCACCTTTGGAAGGTGTTTCGGTGACGATTTCCCAGCCGGCAGCGACTCTGTTTTCGTTAACTTTTTCTGAGTAAAGAGGGGCTGCGAGCGCTGATGAATCCAAGCGTCACCTGTGGAAGCGGTTTCGTTGACTATTTCTGATTCGTCAGTGGCTTAGTTTTTGTTAACTATTTCTGAATCAAAAGGGGCTGTGTGCTCTCACGAATCCAGGCCTCACCTATGGAAGGTGTTTCGTTGATGATTTCTGAGTCGGCACTGACTCCATTTTTGTTGACCTTTTCTAAGTCAAAAGGGGCTGCAAGTGCTTTCGAATCAACGTGTCACTTTTGCAAGGTGTTTCAGTCATGATTTCTGAGTCTGCAGCGACTCAGTTTTTGTTGACTATTTTTGAGTCACAAGGGCTGTGGGCAATGACGAATCCACGCGTCACCTTTGGAAGTTGTTTCTTTGACTTTTTCTTAGTTAACAGGGGCTGCGGCGCTTGCAAATCCACGTGTCACCTTTGGAAGGTGTTTCAGTGACGATTTCCCAGTCGGCACCGATTCTGTTTTCGTTGACTTTTTCTGAGTCAACAGGGGCTGCGAGGTCTTCCAAACCACGCATCACCTTCGAAAGTTGTTTCGTTGACTTTCTCTGAGTCAAAAGGGGCTGGGGGCTCTTCTGAATCCACGCGTCACCTTTTGAAAGTGTTTCAGTGATGATTTCTGAGGCGGCAGCAACCTAGTTTTTGCTATTTCTGAATCAAAAAGGGCTTTGTGCTGTTACGAATCCAGGCATCACCTATGAAAGGTGTTCCGTTGATGATTTCTGAGTCGGCACCGACTCCATTTTCGTTGACCTTTTCTAAGTCAAAAGGGGCTGCGAGCGCTTCCGAATCCACGAGTCACCTTTGTAAGGTGTTTCGGTGATGATTTCTGAGTTTGCAGCGACTCAGTTTTCGTTGACTATTTCTGAGTCACAGGGGCTGTGGGCAATGACGAATCCACGCGTCACCTTTGGAAGTTGTTTCATTGACTTTTTCTTAGTCAACAGGGGATACGACGCTTCCAAATCCACGCGTCACCTTTGAAAGGTGTTTCAGTGACGATTTCCCAAGGAGCATCGACTCCGTTTACGTTGACTTTTTCCGAGTCAACTAGGGCTGCGAGCTCTTCCGAATCCACGCGTCACCTTCGGAAGTTGTTTTGTTGACTTTTCTGAGTCGACAGGGGCAGTGTGGGCTGACGAATCCATTCTTCACCTGTGAAAGCAGTTTCGGGGGCTCTTTCTGAGTGCGTTTCGACTCAATTTTCCTTGACTGTTTATGAGTCCACAGAGGCTGTGTGGGCTGACGAATCCATTCGTCACCTCTGAAAACAGTTTTGGGGGATATTTCCGAGTGGGTAGCGACTCAGTTTTCCTTGAATCTTTCTGAGTCAACATGGGATGTGTGGGCTGACGAATCTATGGGTCACCTGTGAAAGCAGTTTTGGGGGCTGTTTATGAGTGGGCAGCGACTCACTTTTCCTTGACTGTTTATGAGTCCACAGGGGCTGTGTGGTCTGACGAATCCATTCGTCACCTGTGAACAATTTCGGGGGCTATTTTTGAGTGGGCAACGACTTAGTTTTCCTTGACTCTTTGTGAGTCAACAGGGGTTGTGTGGGATGACGAATCCATGGGTCACCTGTGAAAGCAGTTTTGGGGGCTGTTTATGAGTGGGCAGCGACTTAGTTTTCCTTTACTGTTTATGAGTCGAAAGGGGCTGTGTGGGCTGACGAATCCATTCGTCACCTGTGAAAGCTGTTTGAGGGGTTCTTTCTGAGTGGGTAGCGACTCAGTTTTCCTTGACTATTTATGAGTCCACAGGGGCTGTGTGGGTTGACGAATCCATTCGTCACCTGTGAAAGCAATTTCAGGGGCTTTTTCTGAGTGGGCAGCGATTCAGTTTTCCTTGACTGTTTATGAGTCCACATGGGCTGTGTGGGATGACGAATCCATTCGTCACCTGTGAAAGCAGTTTCGGGGGCTGTTTATGAGGGGGCAGCGACTCAGTGTTCCTTGACTGTTTATGAGTCGACAGGGGCAGTGTGGGCTAACGAATCCATTCGTCACCTGTGAAAGCAGTTTAAGGGGCTCTTTCTGAGGGGGTATCGACTCAGTTTTCTTTTACTGTTTATGAGTCCACAGGGGCTGTGTTGGCTGACGAATCCATTCGTCACCGTGAAAGCAGTTTCGGGGAATGTTTATGAGTGGGCAGCGACTCAGTTTTCCTTGACTGTTTATGAGTCGACAGGGGTAGTGTGGGCTGACGAATCCATTCGTCAGCTGTGAAAGTAGTTTCAGGGGCTCTTTTTTAGTGGGCAGCGACTTAGTTTTCCTTTACTGTTTATGAGTGCATAGGGGCTGTGTGGTCTGACGAATCCATTCGTCACCTATGAAAGGACTTTCGGGGGCTATTTTTGAGTGGGCAGTGACTTAGTTTTCCTTGACTGTTTATGAGTAAACAGGGGCAGTGTGGGCCGACGAATCCATTCGTAACTTGTGAAAGCAGTTTCAGGGGCTCTTTCTGAGTGCACATCGACTCAGTTTTCCTTGACATGATGAGGATACCCTACAAAGTCTACCACTTAATGTACGTGACCACACTCTCATGCACGTGTAGGAAGAGAATAAAAGGAAGAAGAAAAGAAAAAGAAACAAAACAAAAGAAAAGAAACAAAAGTTAGATAAAATGAAAAGTGAAAAGAGAAAATAAAATAAATACTATAATTTGTACAAGAATTTACCTCCCCGGCAACGACGCCAAAAACTTGACACGACCAAAAGATTGATGTCTTCTCCCAAGTGCAGGAGTGTCGAAGTAATAAATAACCCGGCAAGACCGGGGTCGAACCACAGGGAGGTTAATTGTATAAATTATAAGCAGCAACAACAACAACAACAACAACAACAACAACAATAATAATAATACTAGTAGTAGTAGTAGTAGTAATACTAATAATAGTAATAGTAATAGTAATAGTAGTAATAATAATAATAATACCAATAATACTATTAATAATGATAATAATAAAGATTAAGAAGAAGAAGAAGTTGATGAGAACTTGAGATGGAAGATTAACGTAATTATTAAACAATGATAACAACAAATGTCAAGGTTAGAGGATCCACTAATGGTATTTCAAACAAGTATAGTATAAACTCTTATTATTCAATTGGAAACCACACACAAAGGAGGTTCCAATCAGATTATAAATTGTTAACATGATTACATTAGTTATCTTATTCGAATAATGCTAATACTTGTAAATGTTATCAGACATTCATGATTATAACTTATGTTGACAACAAATCAAGTTCCTTTCATAGCTCAGGTGTCGGTTATACCATACAGTATGGGCTATGAAAGTGCCAAGTATTTGTTGTACCAAGTGTTATACAACATAAATCTAGATTAACCATTTAACAAGCAAAGTATTAAAAGTGAACAAGATAACAAATATAAAGCATGTTAGTATCCAACATTAAGGTCCATGTTAAGTTTATATTATACTTATTCTTACACCATTAGTGTACCCTTTTCACATTGACATAATTAACTTAGCTACACATAATAAAAGAAAGAAACATAAATAAACAAGATAAGAACATAAATGAGAAAGAAGTTAACTAAGTAAAGAAAAGGAAATGAAAGGCATAAACAAGAGATTAATATAAACAAAACTTAAGTATTACAAAAGAGAGAGCAAGAGCATAATCTTGATCTGAACACCAAGATGCCTAAATACATGGCAAATGCCTCCTTTTATAGGCCAAAATTCGGAACTATTGATTTGTTTACTAATTGATGAATGGGTGGCCACATCTTGACTTGGTGACAATTCTTATCTTCTTGTCTGCCAAAAACGTCATTGATAACGTCATAATTTGAATAGTCTTAAATCATAAAAGTTCTAGGAAATTGTCTCATCTTTCTAGGTTAAAAATGTGAGATCATTTGGACTTTTAGAACTCGAGATATGGGCTGAACACTGAACAGTGTCTGGGCTGCAGGACAGATTCGAACTTCTTCGTTGTTGCTACAATTTGGACTTGAAAACGGCCTTGTTAAATCTTGGGCTCCGCATGAAAGTTCTAGGCCTATGTCTTACCTTTCCATCCATATAAAGTAGACCTAAATCCGAGATCTACAGCTCCAGATATGACCTGATTACCGAACAATGTTCCAGTTTGGACTGCACCAACATCTCTTTTCTAAGTTTGGCCATCTCTTTGTCCTTTCAATTTCAGTACTTCAACTCATCAATCAATTCTTTCATTTATGTGATAGGCCTGCATTTAAGATGAACATTTACCATAAATTAAAGGTATCTTATATTATTAGATATGTTATTATAAAATATGCTTTAGTTAAGGAGTTATTGATACTTCAAGTGCAAAATAATGATATAAAACCTTGATAAAAATGCACTTTTAAGTACAAATCAGTCACCTATGAAAGTACTTTCGGAGGCTATTTCTGAGTGGGCAGCGACTCAGTTTTCCTTGACTGTTTATGAGTAAACAGGGGCTGTATGGGCTGACGAATCCATTCGTAACCTGTGAAAGCAGTTTTGGGGGCTACTTCTTAGTGAGCAGCGACTCAGTTTTCCTTGACTCTTTCTGAGTCAACATGAGTTGTGTGGGCTGACGAATCCATGGGTCACTTGTGAAAGCCGTTTTGGGGGCTGTTGATGAGTGGGCAGCGACTCACTTTTCGTTGACTGTTTATGAGTCCACAGGGGCTGTGTGGTCTGACGAATCCATTCGTCACCCGTGAAAGCAGTTTCGGGGGCTATTTTTGAGTGGGCAACGACTCAGTTTTCCTTGACTCTTTGTGAGTCAACAGGGGTTTGTGTGGGATGCTGAATTCATGGGTCACCTGTGAAAGCAATTTTGGGGGCTGTTTATGAGTGGGCAGCGACTTAGTTTTCCTTTACTGTTTATGAGTCGAAAGGGGCTGTGTGGGCTGACGAATCCATTCATCAACTGTGAAAGCTGTTTGAGGGGTTCTTTCATAGTGAGCAGCGACTCAGTTTTCCTTGACTATTTATGAGTCCACAGGGGCTGTGTGGGCTGACGAATCCATTCGTCACCTGTGAAAGCAGTTTCAGGGGCTCTTTCTGAGTGGGCAGCGATTCAGTTTTCCTTGACTGTTTATGAGTCCACAGGGGCTGTGTGGGCTGACGAATCCATTCGTCACTTGTGAAAGCAGTTTCGGGGGCTGTTTATGAGTGGGCAACGACTCAGTTTTCCTTGACTGTTTATGAGTCAATGCGTCACCTTGGGAAGGTGTTTCAGTGATGATTTCCTAGTCGCCACCGACTCCGTTTTCGTCCATTTTTTCTGAGTCAAGAGGGGCTACCGGCTCTTCTGAATCCACACGTCACCTTTGGACGGTGTTTCGGTGATGATTTCTGAGTCGGCATCGACCTAGTTTTCACTGACTATTTCTAAGTCAACAGTGGTGTGGGCGCTAACGAATCCACGTGTCACCTTTGTAATCGGTTTCATTGATGATTTTGAAGACAGCCGTGGCTCAGTTTTCATTAACTGTTTCTAAGTCAACAAGGGCTTGGCACGCTGACGAATCCATGCATCACCTTTGGAAGTTGTTTCGTTGACGATTTCCCAGTCGGCACCGACTCCATTTTCATTGACTTTTTCTGAGTAAACAGGGGCTGCGAGCGCTGATGAATCAACGCGTCACCTGTGGAAGCGGTTTCGTTGACTATTTCTGATTCGGCAGTGGCTTAGTTTTTGTTGACTATTTCTGAATCAAAAGGGGCGTGCTCTCACGAATCCAGGCCTCACCTATGGAAGGTGTTCCGTTGACAATTTCTGAGTTGGTACCGACTCCATTTTCGTTTACCTTTTCTAAGTCAATAGGGGTTGCGAGCGCTTCCAAATCCACGCGTCACCTTTGAAATCTGGTTCGATGATGATTTATGACGCTACAGCGACTCAGTTTTTGTTGACTATTTCTGAGTCAACAGGGGTTGTGGGCGCTAAGGAATCCACAAATCTTTGGAATCGGTTTCGGTGATGATTTCGGAGTCGGCAGGGGCCCAATTTTCATTACTGTTTCTAAGTGAACAGGGGCTGGGCGCGCTGATGAATCCACGCGTAACCTTTGGACATTGTTTCCTTGACTTTTTCTTAGTCAACAGGGGCTACAAGCGCTTCCGAATCCACGCGTCACCTTTGGAAAAATATTTCGGTGATATTTCCCAGTCGGCACCGACTCCATTTTGGTTGACTTTTTCTAAGTCAATAGGGGCTGCGAGCTCTCCTGAATCCACGTGTCACCTTTGAAAGGTGTTTCGGTGATGATTTCTGAGTTGGTAGTGACTCCGTTTTCATTGACCATTTCTTCGTCAACAGGGGCTGCAAGCGCTTCCGAATCCACTCATCACCTTTGGAAGCTATTTCGGTGATGATTTCGTAGTCTACAGCGACTCAGTTTTCGTTGACTATTTCTGAGTCACAGGGGCTGCGAGCTCTTCCTAATCCACATGTCACCTTTGGAAGTTGTTTCGTTGACTTTTTCAGAGTCAACAGGGGCTGCGAGCGCTTCCAAATCCACGCGTCACCTTTGGAAGGTGTTTTCGTGATGATTTCCCAGTCAGCACCGACTCTGTTTTCGTTGACTTTTTCTGTGTCAATAGGGACTGCGAGCTCTTCCGAATCCAAGCGTCACCTTTAGAAGGTGTTTTGGTGAAGATTTCCCAGTCGCCACGGACTCCGTTTTCGTTGACTTTTTCTAAGTCAAAAGGGGCTGCCAGCTCTACGGAATCCACTCGTCACCTTTAAAAGGTGTTTCGGTGATGATTTCTGAGGCGGCACTGACCTAGTTTTCGTTGACTATTTCTGAGTCCACATGGGCTGTGGGTGCTGACGAATCCATGCGTCACCTTTGTAATCGGTTTTGTTGAAGATTTCGGAGGCGGCTGTGGCTTAGTTTTCTTTAACAGTTTCTAAGTCAACAAGGGCTGGGCACGTTGACTAATCCACGCGTCACCTTTGGAAGTTGTTTCATTGACGATTTCGCATTCGACACCGACTCAGTTTTCGTTGACTTTTTCTAAGTAAACAGGGGCTGCGAGCGCTGATGAATCCACGCGTCACCTGTGAAAGCAGTTTCTTTAACTATTTCTGATTTGGCAGTGGCTTAGTTTTTGTTGATTATTTCTGAATCCATGCGTCACCTTTGTAATCGGTTTTGTTGAAGATTTCGGAGGCGGCTGTGGCTTAGTTTTCTTTAACAGTTTCTAAGTCAACAAGGGCTGGGCACGTTGACTAATCCACGCGTCACCTTTGGAAGTTGTTTCATTGACGATTTCGCATTCGGCACCGCCTCCGTTTTCGTTGACTTTTTCTAAGTCAACAAGGGCTTCGAGCTTTTCCGAATCCACGCGTCACCTTAGGAAGGTGTTTCATTGACGATTTCCCAGTCGCCACCGACTCTGTTTTCGTTGACTTTTTCTGAGTCTACAGGGACTGCGAGCTCTTCGGAATCAACGCGTCACCATAGGAAGGTTTTTCGGTGATGATTTCCCAGTCGCCACCGACTCCATTTTCATCGACTTTTTCTGGGTCAACAGGGGCTGCGAGCTCTTCCGAATCCACGCATCACCTTTGGATGGTGTTTCGGTGACTATTTCCCAGTTGGTATCGACTCCGTTTTCGTTGACATTTTCTGAGTCAAGAGGAGCTGCGGGTTCTTCTGAATCCACGCTTCACCTTTGAAAGGTGTTTCGGTGATGATCTCTCAGTCGAAAGCGACCTAGGTGTCGTTGACTATGTCTGAGTCAACAGGGGCTATGGGTGCTCACGAATCCACGCGTCACCTTTGTAATCGGTTTCGTTGATGATTTTGGAGATGGCTGTGGCTCAGTTTTCCTTAACAATTTCTAAGTCAGCAAGGGCTGGGCACGCTGACGAATCCACACGTCGCCTTTGGAAGTTGTTTCGTTGACGATTTCCAGTCGGCACCGACTTAGTTTTTGCTGAGTAAACTATGGCTGTGAGCGCTGCTGAATTCACGTGTCACCTTTGTAATCGGTTTCTTTGACGATTTTAGAGACGGTTGTGGCTCAGTTTTTCTTAACAGTTTCTAAGTCAAAAAGGGCTGGGCACGCTGACGAATCCACGCATCACCTTTGGATGTTGTTTCGTTGATGATTTCCCAATTGGCATGGACAAGTATTAGTTGACGTTTCTGAGAAAACAGGGGTTGCGAGCGCTGATAAATCCACGCGTCACCTGTGGAAGCTGTTTCGTTGACTATTTCTGATTTGGTAGGGGCTTAGTTTTTGTTGACAATTTTTGAATCAAAAGGGGTTGTGTGCTCTCACGAATCCAGGCATCACCATTGGAAGGTGTTTCGGTGATGATTTCTAAGTCGGGAGCGACTCTGTTTTCGTTGAATATTTCTGACTCAACAGCGGCTGCGACCTCTTCTGAATCCACGCGTCACCTTTGGAAGTTGTTTCACTCACTTTTTCATAGTCAACAGGGGCTGCAGCGCTTCCAAATCCACGCGTCACTTTGGAAGGTTCTTCGTTGAAGATTTCCCAGCCGGCACCGACTCCGTTTTCGTTGACTTTTTCTAAGCCAAGAGGGGCCGCAGGCTCTTATGAATCCACGCGTCACCTTTGAAAGGTGTTTCGGAGAAGATTTCTCAGTCGGCAGCGACCTAGTTTTCATTGACTATTTCTAAGTCAACAGGGCTGTGGGCGCTGACAAATCCACGTGTCACCTTTGTAATCGATTTCGTTGATGATTTTGGAGACGACTGGGGCTCATTTTTCCTTAACAGTTTCTAAGTCACCAAGGGCTGGGCAAGCTGACGAATCAATGCGTCACCTTTGCAAGTTGTTTCGTTGACGATTTCCCAGTCGGCACCGACTTCGTTTTCTTTGACTTTTTCTGAGTAAACAGGGGCTGCGAGCGCTAATGAATCCACGGGTCACCTGTGGAAGCGATTTCGTTAAATATTTCTTATTCGGCAGTGGCTTAGTTTTTGTTGACTATTTCTGACCCTAAAGGGGCTCTGTGCTCCCACGAATCCAGGCGTCACCTATGGAAGGTGTTTCGTTGATGATTTCTGAGTCGGCACCGACTCCGTTTTTATTGACCATTTCTAAGTCAAAAGGGGCTGCGAGCGCTTCCGAATCCACGCGTTACCTTTGGAAGCTGTTTCGGCGATGATTTTTGACTCGACACCGACTCTGTTTTCGTTGAATATGCCTGAGTCAACAGGGGCTACGAGCACTTCCGAATCCACTCGTCACCTTTGAAAGTTGTTTCGCTCACTTTTTCATAGTCAACAGGGGGTGCGACGCTTTCAAATCCACGTGTCACCTTTGGAAGGTGTTTCGGTGACGATTTCCCAGTCGACTAAGTCAAGAGGGGCTGCCGGCTCTTCTAAATCCACGCGTCACCTTTGAAAGGTGTTTCGGTAATTATTTCTGAGGTGGCAACGACCTAGTTTTCATTGACTATATCTGAGTCAACAAGGGCTGTGGGCGCTGACGAATTCACGTGTCACCTTTGTAATTGGTTTCGTTAACAATTTCGGAGACGACTATTGCTCAGTTTTCCTTAAAAGTTTCTAAGTCAACAAGGGCTGGCACGCTGACGAATCCACGCGTCACCTTTGGAAGTTGGTTCATTGATGATTTCCCAGTCGGCACCGATTCCGTTTTCGTTGACATTTTCTGAGTTAAGAGGGGTTGCGAGCTCTTCCGAATCCACACGTCACTTTTGCAAGGTCTTTCGGTGATGATTTCTCAGTCGGCTGCGACCTAGTTTTTGTTGACTTTTCTGTGTCAACAGGGGCTTCGAGATCTGTCGAATCCACGCGTCCCCTTTGAAAGTTGTTTCGTTGAGTTTTTCAGAGTCGACAGGGGCGGCGAGCGCATCCAAATCCATGCGTCACCTTTGGAAGGTGTTTCGGTGATGATTTCCCAGTCGGCACAGACTCTGTTTTCGTTGACTTTTTCGGAGTCAACAGGGACTGCGAGCTCTTCTGAATCCACGCGTCATCTTAGGAAGGTGTTTCGGTGACGATTTCCCAGTCGCCACCGACTCCCTTTTTGTTGACGTTTTCTTAGCCAACAAGGGCTGCGAGCTCTTCCTAATCCACGCGTCACCTTTGAAAGTTGTTTCGTTGACTTTTTCTGAGTCAACAAGGGCTGAGAACGCTTCCAAATCCACGCGTCACCTTTGAAATGTGTTTTGGTGACGTTTCCCAGCCGGCACCGAATCCGTTTTAGTTGACTTTTTCTGAGACAAGAGGGGCTGCGGGCTCTTCTGAATCCACGCATCACCTTTGAAAGGTGTTTCGGTGATGATTTCTGAGGCGGCAGTGACCTAGTTTTCGTTGACTATTTCTGAATCAACAGCTAAGTCAACAAGGGCTTGGCACGCTGACGAATCCACGCATCACCTTTGGATTTTGTTTCATTGACGATTTCCCAGTCGGCACCGACAAGTTTTAGATGATTTTTTCTGAGTAAACAGGGGTTGCGAGAGCTGATGAAGCCACGCGTCACCTGTGGAAGCGGTTTCGTTGACTATTTCTGATTAGGCAGTGGCTTAGTTTTTGTTGACTATTTCTGAATCAAAAGGGGCTATGTGCTCTCACGAATCCAGCCGTCACCTCTGGAAGGTGTTTCATTGACGATTTCTGAGGCTGCAGCGACTCAGTTTTCGTTGACTATTTCTAAGTCAACAGGGGATGTGGGCGCTAAGGAATCCACGCGTCATTTTTGGAATCGGTTTCGCTGATGATTTCAGAGTCGGCAGGGGCTCATTTTTCATTGATTGTTTCTAAGTCAATAGGGGCTGGGCGCGCTGATGAATCCATGCGTAAGCTTTGGAAGTTGTTTCGTTGACTTTTTCTGAGTAAACAGGGGCTGCGAGTGCTTTCGAATCCAAGCGTCACCTTTTGAAATTGTTTCGGTGATGAATTTCCAGTCGGCACTGACCCCGTTTTCGTTGAAATTTTCTAAGTCAAGAGTGGTTGCCAGCTCTTCCGAATCCACGCGTCACCTTTGCAAGGTGTTTCGGTTATGATTTCTCAGTCGGTAGCGACCTCGTTGGTGTTGACTATTTCTGAGTCAACAAGGGCTTTGGGCGCTGACGAATCCACGCGTCACCTTTGTAAGTTTCGTTGATGATTTCGGAGACATTTGTGGCTCAGCTTTCATTAACAGTTTCTAAGTTTAAATGGGATGGGCACGGTGACAAATCCACGTGTAACCTTTGGAAGTTGTTTCTTTGACGATTTACCAGTCGACACCGACTCCATTTTCGTTGACTTTTTCTGAGTAAACAGGGGCTGCGAGCGCTGAAGAATCCACGCGTCACCTATGGAAGCTTTTTCGTTGACGATTTCTGAGTCGGCACCGACTCTGTTTCTGTTGACTATTTCTAAGTCAACAGGGGCTGCGAGCTCTTCCGAATCCACGCGTCACCTTTGGAAGTTGTTACGTTCACCTTTTCTGAGTCAACATGGGCCGCGAGCGGTTCCAAATCCACGCATCACCTTAGGAAGGTGTTTCGGTGTTGATTTGCCAGGCGCCACCGACTCTGTTTTCGTTGACTTTTTCTGAGTCAACAAGGGCTGCGAGCTCTTCCGAATGCACGCGTCACCTTCGAAAGTTGTTTCGTTGACTTTTTCTGAGTCAACAGGGCCTGCGAGCGCTTCCAAATCCACGCCTCACCTTTGGATGGTGTTTCGGTGACGTTTCCCACCCGGTACCGACTCCGTTTTCGTTGACTTTTTCTGAGTCGAGAGGGGCTTCGGGCTCT
The DNA here is from genome assembly GCF_000002775.5 of Populus trichocarpa. Lineage (NCBI taxonomy): Eukaryota > Viridiplantae > Streptophyta > Magnoliopsida > Malpighiales > Salicaceae > Populus > Populus trichocarpa. The sequence goes on from NC_037296.2 coordinate 7,780,896, forward strand.
TCTGAACCAACGCGTCACCTTTGAAAGGTGTTTCGGTGATGATCTCTCAGTCGACAGAGACCTAGTTGTCGTTGACTATTTCTGAGTCAACAGGGGCTGTGGTTGCTGACGAATCCACGCGTCACCTTTTTAATCGGTTTCGTTGACGATTTCGGAGACGACTGTGGCTCAGTTTTCCTTAACAGTTTCTAAGTCAGCAAGGGCTGGGCATGCTGACGAATCCAGGTGTCACCTTTGGAAGTTGTTTCATTGATGATTTCCCAGTTGGCACCGACTCCGTCTTCGTTGACTTTTCTGAGTAAACAGGGGCTGCGAGCTCTTCCGAATCCACACGTCACTTTTGTAAGGTGTTTCGGTGATGATTTTTCAGTCGGCTGCGACCTAGTTGTTGTTGACTTTTTATGTGTCAAGAGGGGCTGCCAGCTCTTCCGAATCCACGCGTCACCTTTTCATAAAATCAGTATATAGGCTGGAAACCTGTGACCCGATCTTTTAGATCATTCTCAGGTATAACAACGCCACGTACTGAGTATTATTATTATTATTATTACTATTATTACTATTATTATTATTATTGTTATTATTGTTGTTGTTGTTGTTGCATTGTTATTTATAATTTATACAATTAACCTCTCTGTGGTTCGACCCCGGTCTTGCCGGGTTATTTATTACTTCGACACTCCTGCACTTGGGAGAAGACATCAATCTTTTGGTCGTGTCAAGTTTTTGGCGCCGTTGTCGGGGAGGTAAGTATTGTATAAATTTTATATTTCTTTTATTTTCTTTTGTCTTTACTTTTATTTGTTTTTCTAATTTTGTTCGTTTTCTTTTTCTTTTTCTTTTCTTTTCTTTTGCACTTGCATGAGAGTTTGGACACGTACATTAAGTGGTAGACTTTCTAGGAAATCCTCATTTTCTTTAGAAAACATGGCCGAAGAAGATAACCAGTCAATTCATAATGAGAATAATCATGTGAGAACACTTAGAAATCACATGAATCCAACAAGAACAAGTGCACCATCATGTATAGTTTTTCCTCCTGATGCTTCTCATTTTAATTTTAAGCCAGGTATTATTCAACTTTTACCCACTTTTCATGGCTTAGAATTAGAAAATCCATATTTGCATTTAAGAGAATTTGAAGAAGTTTGTAACACCTATAATGACTTAAATTGTAGCATGAACACCATCAGATTAAAGCTTTTTCCTTTTTCATTAAAAGATAAAGCTAAAACATGGCTACAAAATATTAGGTCAGGATCCATTCGTGCTTGGGATGAAATGCAACAACAATTTTTAAAGAAGTTTTTTCCGTCTCACAGAACAAACTCTTTCAAAAGACAAATCACCATTTTCACTCAAAAACCAGGAGAAACATTTTACAAGTGTTGGGATAGATATAAAGACTTGCTTAATACCTGTCCTCATCATGGTTTTGAAACATGGAGATTAGTCTCACAATTTTATGAAGGGTTAACACCTAAAGATAGGCAAATGGTGGAATTGATGTGCAATGGAACTTTTGAAGATAAAGTCCCTGATGAAGCAATGGAGTACCTAGACTTGCTAGCTGAAAATGCTCAAAATTGGGACACCACAGGTACGTGTGAGGCACCAGGTAAAACTCAACCTCATACATCTAATGGAGGCATGTACAACCTTAGGGAAGATCATGACCTCCAGGCCAAATTTGCATCTTTAGCTAGAAAAGTTGAGGCACTAGAATTAAAAAAGAGTGGTCAAATAAAATCTGTTCAAGAAATTGTGTGTCAAATTTGTGAAACTAATGAACACTCAACCAATGATTGTCCAACTTTGCCTTCTTTTAAGGAATGTTTCCATGAACATGCCAATGCTTTAAACAGTTTTCAATGGCAAAATCATGATCCATACTCACAAACGTACAACCCTGGTTGGAGAGAACACTCAAATTTCAATTGGAAGAATGGTAACAATAATGCACAAACTTCACTACCACCATTTCAAGCACATCATAATTTTCAAAGTTCTCATGGGTATGCATCTCCTTGTGTTCCCCCTCCTGAAAGAAATCTTGAGGACACTTTATATGCATTCATTGAAAAGCAAGAGACAATCAACACTCAACTTGCTCAAAGCATGACAGATTTTAAAGATACTCTTGTAAAATTCACATCTGCTCTCAATTTTCATGAGAAAGGTAAGTTCTCATCTCAACCACAGCAAAATCCCAAAGGGCAATACAATTCAAATGCAAGTAGTTCTGGAAGCCAACACATGGATCAAGTCAAATCAGTCATTACTCTCCACGGTGGTAAGGTTATTGAAAAACCAATTCTTGAACCTTGTGAGAAAGATGATGAGTCAATCTCTGAGGGTAAGGAAGGGGTTAAACCTGAATATTGCAAAGAAAAGACTGATTCCCCACCAGTACTTCCATTTCCTCATGCCATGACCAAGCAAAGAGAAGTCAATCACGATTCTGAAATTTTTGAAACTTTCAAACAAGAAGAAATCGAGGATGAAAAAGGCACCGAAAATATTGTCGCGGATCATTTTTCAAAATTGACAATAGATTCGACATCTGACATCACACCAATTGAGAAATACTTTCCTGGTCAATCCTTACTTTCTCGTAGTCCAATGCCTTGGTTTGCTAATCATATCAATTTTCTTGCAACAGGAGATTTGCCAGCTCACTAGAGTACCGAAGACAAAGGAAAGTTTTTGAGCAACGTGCAAAAATTTTATTGGGATGACCCTTACTTATTCAAATATTGTCCTGATAAAATATTTCGAAGATGCATTCCCGACAATGAGGTAAGTAGTGTTATTAAATTTTGTCATTCTGAAACATGTAGGGGTCATTTCTCATCAAAGAAGACAGCTGCAAAAATCTTACAAAGTGGATTTTATTGGCCCACCATGTTCAAAGACTCACATGCATTCTGCAAAACCTGTGAAAAATGCCAAAAGGTGGGATTTATTTCAAAGCATCGAGAGTCTTTAGTTAATCTTCTATTGACTCTTAAGTCTCATCATAGTGGAGATATGCATCGTGCAATTCATGATTTATGGCCTCATTTTCATAAAGAACATGATCGACTTAGTCTTGGGAATCTGACTAAAAAAGACCCTGTTTGTCAGTTTTTAAGAAAACTGGATGGGAAGCCTATCCCCGACCCATAGAGGGTGTTTAAGCCGTTCTTGGACGTAAAACCAAGGGAAGATGTGAGCCACAATCACAGCTGCTTGTACATACACATGCTTTTTCAAAAAAAAAAACAACAAAAAAAACAAAGAGAGAGAGAGAGAGAGAGTGAGACTCCAGCTAGCCTACATATAGGTGGTATGATTGCATTTTCAATTTCTCATCTATAAAATCTTCTCTTCCTTCCCATCATTTCTACTCTACCCATTCATTTAATAGATATAGAAGTGTGTAGAAATGGCCAGTTCCTCTGTTCCTAAAATAAAAAATATTTGTGTTTTTTGTGGATCCAATCCTGGGAAAGAAAAAGAGTTTTTAGAATCAGCAAATCATCTTGGTCGGGTACTAGCTGAGAGAAAGATTCATTTAGTGTATGGGGGAGGCAGCCTTGGGTTAATGGGGAGTGTTTCAATAACTGCATTTTTAGGAGGCAGTCAAGTTTTGGGGGTCATCCCCAAAGCTTTAGCCGAAGGGGACATCATTGGAAAAACAGTCGGAGAGGAACTACAGGTCTCCACAATGTCTGAACGACTATCTGTAATGTTTAACCATGCTGACGCCTTTATTGCTTTACCAGGTGGTTTGGGAACTTTAGAAGAGATATTTCATATTTCATCTTGGGCTCAGCTGAACATTCACCAGAAACCTATAGGTTTGCTAAATGTTAATGGTTTTTATAATACTTTACTGTATTTTCTTGATCATGCCGTGGAACAACAATTTCTAACATTTTTAGCGCGACAAATCCTCATCTCTGTTGCTATTGCTGAACAATTGATTGATGAACTTCAATCTTTCATCCCTGTAGTTGATTCCTCTATGAGTCGACTTAATTGGTCAATCACGGAACGCCGTAAAAAGCTTAGATTGGATTTGAGCCTTAGTTTGTGAAATATTGTGTCTTTTGGTTTTATTAATGGTATAATATTTGTGTTTTGTGCTTTCTTATATTTGTTTAAAGTGTGTTTCAGGTTTGTCAGTAGTTGCTGTTTCAGGTGATGTCTTATATACTCTATCTTTCTACCTTAAAACATTGAGGATAATGTCTCGTTTTGGTTGGGGGGAGAGGGTAGTAGTTGATATTAAAAAAAAAAATTTTAACTAATTGTATTTTCTATTATTACAACCATTTGCAAACCTGTTGTTACTAGGATGGCAGAGTAAAGGAGGAGCTTTAGTGACTCTTGAGACGCATCTTAGTAAACATTCTTAACAAGGTCTATTATAATACTTCTTGAAATATTCAGATTTACAAACTCTCGCATTGTTATCAGTTAATTCTGCTCATATACTCATTTAACAAGTATTCTTAAACCTTCATTTTCACACACACACTTTAACATATGATTGTGGGTTGCATATTGGATTATTACATTATTTATGTTCTTTTGTTAAAGGTAACAACTAAGGGAAAGGGATAATATATAATATGAAATAAAAACAAAAAAACAAAAAAAACAAAAACAAAAAAATAAAAAAATAAATAAAAGTAGATAAGTTTGGTTTCGTAGCCTCCTTGACTTAAGCAATTAAGCCCGAAGGGGTGTTTTAACACCTAGTACCCTAAAGTCAACTGACTTGGGAGTTATTGGCCCAGTGCTTGTTACATGAGTTAAGGAGAAAAGCTTAAGGGAATCAAACATTGCACTATCTACGTGTCAGTATCTGCAACCCGAGTTACTAAGCTCGTAGGGGTGTCTCAACACCTGATGCCCTAAGACCAACTGGTATGGGAGTCATTAGCTAAAAGCTCGTTACATGGGTTCAAGATACATTGTATTATAAATTCTTGCTTTCAAAAAAAAAAAAAAGAGATAATAATCCCAACCCAAGGAAGTTAACCTTAAACATTGGAACAAAATTTTGTTTTCTTCCATGAAAAGCTCCATAGCTATGTTTTGATTTACTGAGCACAAAAGGAAGGGTTATTAATATCTTGTTTAAGAAGTATGAAGCAGATATATAAATTTAATGAGAGTTTGTTTATTTGGATAGATTAATGGAAGTTAAATGATAAATACCTTGCTTTGTGGAACTTGCAAATTGTTTTTGTATTTTAACGCTTTGATTACTAGGGACTAGTAATAAGCTGGTTGGGGGGTGTGATTAGTACTTAAAAGTGCATTCTCATTAAGGCTTTATATCATCGTATTGCACTAAAGTATCGTTAAATTCCCTAACTAAAGCATGTTTTATAATAACAAGTCTAATAATATAATATATCTTTAATTTATGGTAAATGCTTGTTTTGAATGCAGGTATATCTCACAATTCAAAGGATTGATTGATGTGATTAACAATTGAAAGTGAAGAGACAAAAGGAGGACTAGGCTAGGAGAAGAGATGCTGGTTCAATTCCAAACCGGAACACCATTCGGTTATTTGATCATAACTAGAGTTGTAGAACTCGGATTTAGGTCCACTTTATATGGATGGAAAGATAAGACATAGACCTAAAACTTTCATGAAGGGTCCAAGACTCAATTCTGCCCTTTTCAAGTTCAAATCGTAGCAACAACGGAGAAGTCGGAACCTGTCCTGCAGCTCAAACACTGTTCGGTTTTCAGCTCATATCTTGAGTTCTAGAAGTCCAAATGAGCTCTGGTTTTTTTTGCTGGAAAGCTGAGACAATTGCCCACAGCTTTCATGGAACAAAGGGCTCAAATTCTGATGTTAGCAATGACGTTTTGGCCAGCCAACAATATCAAAAATCTGCCAACAATTTCAAGAACCAGCAGCCAACAATGTCAAAAACCAGCCACCAAATCAATGGTTGGCCACCAACTATTTCCTTAGTCCACCAAGCAATAGTTCCACATCTTAGCCTATAAAAGGAGAAATTTGCCATGTATTTAGTCATATTATTTTTCAGATCAAAATCATGTTCTTGTTTTCTCTCTTTATATCTTTGTAATGTTCAAGTTTTCTTTCATGTTATATTAATCTCTTGTTTATGCTTTTTCATTTCCTTTCCTATAATTAGTTAACTTATATCATGTTTATGTTCTTATGTTGTTTATTTATGTTTTTCTTCTTCATTATGTTTAGCTAAGTTAATTATGTCAAGGTGAAAAGGTTTTACTAATGGTGTTAGAATAGGTATAATATAAACTCAACATGGACTTTAACGTTTATATCCAAGATAAATTGTTATTAGCATGTCTTATCTTTTTATCTTACTAATCCTTAATACCTTGCTTGTTAAATGGTTAATCTAGATTTATGTTGTATAACACTTGGTACATCGAATGCTTGATCCTTCATAGTTTTCGGACGACATCGTTGTTATGATAGGAACTTGATTTGTTGTTAACATAAGCTAGCAACATGAATGCCTGATGATATTTATAAGTATGGTGTTACTTAGACAAGATAATTAATATGATCATGTTAATACTTTATAATGAGTCATTAATGATAAATCATCTTATTAGAACCTCCTTTGTGTGTGGTTTCTAGTTGAGTAATAAAAAGAGTTTATATTATATTTATTTGAAATACCATTAGTGAATCCTCTAACCTTGACATTTGTTTTTATCATTGTTTAATCCTTACATTAATCTTCCATCTCAAAGTTCTCATTAATTTCTTCCTCTTCTTCTTTTTATTATTATTATTACTACTACTACTGCTACTACTACTACTATTAATATTATTACTATTATTATTATTTACATTCTTATTATATGTTATGTACGTTAAGTATGCTCTGTGTTTGATCAAGGATCCTGACATTGTTGGTCTTGCCTTGTTCATTCGCATCAGAAATCTGTTTATATTATATAATATATCTCTTTGATCTTTTCATAAAATCAGTATATAGGCTGGAAACCTGTGACCCGATCTTTTAGATCATTCTCAGGTATAACAACGCCACGTACTGAGTATTATTATTATTATTACTATTATTACTATTATTATTATTATTATTGTTATTATTGTTGTTGTTGTTGTTGCATTGTTATTTATAATTTATACAATTAACCTCTCTGTGGTTCGACCCTGGTCTTGCCGGGTTATTTATTACTTCGACACTCCTGCACTTGGGAGAAGACATCAATCTTTTGGTCGTGTCATCTACGCGTCACCGTTGGAAGTTGTTTCGTTGACTTTTTCTATGTCAACAGGGGCTGCGAGCGCTTCCAAATCAACGCGTCACCTTTGGAATGTGTTTCCGTGATGATTTCCGAGGCGGCACCGACTCCGTGTGTTGAGGGGCTGTGAGCGTTTCCGAATCCACGTGTCGCCTTTGGAAGTTGTTTCGTTGATGATTTCCCATTCGGCAGCGATGATATTTTTCGTTGAATATTTCTGAGTAAACAGAGGCTACGAGCGCTGAGGAATCCACGCGTCACCTGTGGAAGCGGTTTCTTTGACTATTTCTTATTCGGTAGTGCCTTAGTTTTTGTTGACTATTTCTGAATCAAAAGGGGCTGTGTGCTCTCACGAATCCAGGCGTCACCTGTGGAAGGTGTTTCGTTGATGATTTCAGAGGCGGCACCGACTCTGATTTCGTTGACCTTTTCTAAGTCAAAAAGGGCTGCAAGCACTTCCGAATCCACGCATCGCCTTTGGAAGATTTTTCGTTCACCTTTTCATAGTCAATAGGGGCTGCGGCGCTTCCAAATCGACGTGTCACCTTTGGAAGGTGTTTCAGTGACTTTTTCTAAGTCAATAGGGGCTTCGAGCTCTTCCGAATCCACGCGTCACCTTTGGAAGTTGTTTTGTTGACTTTTTCAGTGTCAACAGGGGCTGCGAGCGCTTCCAAATCCAAGCATCACCTTTGGAAGGTGTTTCGATGAGGATTTCCCAATCAGCATCGACTCTGTTTTCGTTGACTTTTTCTGAGTCAACAGGGACTGCGAGCTCCTCCGAATCCACGGCTAACCTTAGGAAGTTGTTTCATTGACGATTTCCCAGTCGCCACCGCCTCTGTTTTCGTTGACTTTTCTGAGTCAACAGGGGCTGCGAGCTCTTCCGAATCCACGTATCACCTTAAGTAGTTGTTTCGTTGACTTTTTCTCAGTCAACTAGGGCTGCGAGCGCTTCCAAATCCACGTGTCACCTTTGGAAGGTGTATCGGTGAGGTTTCCCAACTGGCACCGACTCCGTTTTCGTTGACTTTTTCTAAGTCGAGAGGGACTGCGGGCTCTTCTGAATCCACGCGTCACCTTTGAAAGTTGTTTCGGTAATCATTTCTCAGTCGACAGCGACCTAGTTTTCGTTGACTTTTTCTGAGTCAACAAGGGCTACGAGCTTTTTCGAATCCACGTGTCACCTTTGTAATCACTTTCGTTGACGATTTCAGAGATGGTTGTGGCTCAGGTTTCCTTAACAGTTTCTAAGTCAATAAGGGTTGGGCACGATGACGAGTCCACATGTCACCATTGGAAGTTGTTTCGTTGACAATTTCCCAGTCGGCACCGACTCAGTTTTAGTTGACTTTTTCTAAGTAAATAGGGGCTGCGAGCGCTAATGAATCCACGCGTCACCTGTGGAAGGGGTTTCGTTAAATATTTCTAATTCGGTAGTGGCTTAGTTTTTGTTGACTATTTCGGAATCAAAAGGGGCTGTGTGCTCTCACGAATCCAGGCGTCACCTATGGAAGGTGTTTCGTTGAGGATTTCTGAGTCGGCACCGACGCCATTTTTGTTGACCTTTTCTATGTCAAAAGGGGCTACGAGCGCTTCCGAATCCACGCGTCACCTTTGAAAGCTGTTTCGGTGATAATTTCTGAGTCGGCAACGACTCTGTTTTCGTTGAATATTTCTAACTCAACAGGGGCTGCGAGCTCTTCCGAATCCACGCATCACCTTTGGAAGTTGTTTCGTTCACTTTTTTGTAGTCAACAAGAGCTGCGGCGCTTCCAAATCCACGCGTCACCTTAGGAAGGTGTTTTGGTGATGATTTCCTAATCGCCACCGACTCCATTTTTGTTGACTTTTTCTTAGTCAACAGGGGCTGCGTGCTCTTCTGAATCCACGCGTCACCTTTGGAAGTTGTTTCGTTCACTTTTTTGTAGTCAACAAGGGCTGCGGCGCTTCCAAATCCATGCGTCACCTTTGGAAGGTGTTTCAGTGACGATTTCCCAGTCGACACCGACTCCGTGCCTTGACTTTTTCTGAGTCAACAAGGGCTATGAGCTTTTTCGAATCCACGCGTCACCTTTGTAATCGGTTTCGTTGACGATTTCGAAGATGGTTGTGGCCCAGGTTTCCTTAACAGTTTCTAAGTCAATAAGGGCTAGGCACGCTGACGAGTCCACACGTCACCATTGGAAGTTGTTTCGTTGACAATTTCCCAGTCGGCACCGACTCAGTTTTAGTTGACTTTTTCTAAGTAAATAGGGGCTGCGAGCGCTAATGAATCCACACGTCACTTGTGGAAGGGGTTTCATTAAATATTTCTAATTCGGTAGTGGCTTAGTTTTTGTTGACTATTTCGGAATCAAAAGGGGCTGTGTGCTCTCACGAATCCAGGCGTCACCTATGGAAGGTGTTTCGTTGAGGATTTCTGAGTCGGCACCGACTCCATTTTTGTTGACCTTTTCAAAGTCAAAAGGGGCTACGAGCGCTTTCGAATCCACGCGTCACCTTAGGAAGTTGTTTCGGCGATGATTTCTGAGTCGGCAACGACTCTGTTTTCATTGAATATTTCTAACTCAACAGGGGCTGCGAGCTCTTCCGAATCCACGCGTCACCTTTGGAAGTTGTTTCGTTCATTTTTTTTAGTCAACAAGAGCTGCGGCACTTCCAAATCCACGCGTCACCTTAGGAAGGTGTTTTGGTGATGATTTCCCAGTCGCCACCGACTCCGTTTTCTTTGACTTTTTCTTAGTCAACAGGGGCTGCGAGCTCTTCCGAATCCACGCGTCACCTTTGGAAGTTGTTTCGTTCACTTTTTTGTAGTCAACAAGGGCTGCGGCGCTTCCAAATCCATGCGTCACCTTTGGAAGGTGTTTCAGTGACGATTTCCCAGTGGGCACCGACTCCGTTTTCCTTGACTTTTTCTGAGTCAACAAGCGCCAGTGAGCGCTTCCAAATCAACGTATCACCTTTGGAAGGTGTTTCGGAGATGATTTCCCAGGTGGCACCAACTCCGTTTTCGTTGACTTTTTCTGAGTCAACAGGGGCTATAAGCTCTTCCGAATCCACGCGTCGCCTTTGGAAGTTGTTTCGTTGATGATTTCCCAGTCGACAACGACACTGTTTTCGTTGAATATTTCTGAGTAAACAGGGGCTACGAGCGCTGACGAATCCACACGTCACCTGTGGAAGCGGTTTCTTTGACTATTTCTTATTCGACAGTGCCCTAGTTTTTGTTGACTATTTCTGAATCAAAAGGGGCTGTGTGCTCTCACGAATCCAGGCGTCACCTATGGAAGGTGTTTCGTTGATGATTTTGGAGGCGGCATCGACTTAGTTTTAGTTGACCTTTTCTGAGTCAACAAGGGCTGCGAGCTCTTCCAAATCCACGAGTCAACAGGGGCTGGGCGCGCTAACGAATCCACGCGTCACCTTTGGAAAGTGTTTTGGTGATGATTTACCATTCGGCACCGACTTCGTTGCTTTTTCTGAGTCTACAGGGGATCCAAGCTCTCCTGAATCCACGCGTCACCTTTGAAAGGTGTTTCGGTGATGATTGCTGAGTCGGCAACGACTCAGTTTTCGTTGACTATTTCTGAGTCAACAGGGGCTGCCGGCGCTAAGGAATTCACACGTCACCTTTGGAATTGGTTTCGGTGATGATTTCGGAGTCGGGAGTGGCTCAGTTTTCATTGACTATTTCTAAGTCAACAGGGGATGGGCGCGCTGACGAATCCACATGTCACCTGTATAAGTTGTTTAGTTGACTTTTTCTGAGTTAATAGGGGCTGCGAGCGCTTCTGAATCCACGCGTCACCTTTGAAAGGTGTTTCGGTGATGATTTCCCAATCATCACCGACTCCGTTTTCGTTGACATTTTGTAAGTCAACAAGGGCTGGGAGCTCTCCCGAATCCACGTGTGACCTTTGAAAGGTGTTTCGGTGATGATTTCTGAGGAGGCAGCGACTCCATTTTCGTTGACCTTTTCTAAGTCAACAGGGGCTGCGAGCGCTTCCGAATCCACGCGTCTCCTTTGGAAGCTGTTTCGGTGGTGATTTATGAGGCTGCAACGACTCATTTTTCATTGTCAATTTCTGAGTCAACAGGGGTTGGGCGCGCTGACGAATCCACGCGTAACCTTTGGAAAGTGTTTCGGTGACGATTTACCAGTCGGCACCGACTCTGTTTTCGTTGACTTTTTCTGAGTCAATAGGGGTTGCGAGCTCTCCCGAATCCAGGTGTCACCTTTGAAAGGTGTTTCGGTGATGATTTCTGAGTCGGCAACGACTCAGTTTTTGTTGACTATTTCTATGTCAACAGGGGCTGTGAGCGCTTCCGAATCCACGTGTGTCTTTTGGAAGCTGTTTCGGTAGTGATATATGAAGCTGCAACAACTCAGTTTTCGTTGACTATTTCTGAGTCAACAGGGACTGTGGGCGCTCAAGAATCCACGTGTGACCTTTGGAATCGATTTCGGCGATGATTTCGGAGTCGGCAGTGGCTCAGTTTTCATTGACTGTTTCTCAGTCAATAGGGGCTGGGCGCGCTGACGAATCCACACGTCACCTTTTGAAGTTGTTTCGTTGACTTTTTCTGAGTCAACAGGGGCTGCGAGCGCTTCCGAATCCACGCGTCACCTTTGGAAAGTGTTTCGGTGATGATTTCCCAGTCGGCACCGACTCTGTTTTCATTGACTTTTTCTGAGTCAACAGGGGCTGCGAGCTCTCCCGAATCCACGCGTCACCTTTGAAAGGGGTTTCGTTGATGATTTCCCAGTCGGCACCGACTTAGTTTTCGTTGACAATTTCTGATTTAACAAGGCCTGGGCGCGCTGAAGAATCCACGTGTCACCTTTGGTAGTTGTTTCCTTGACTTTTTCTGAGTCAACATAGGCTGCGAGCGCTTCTGAATCCACGGGTCACCTTTGAAAGGTGTTTCGGTGATGATTTCTGAGTCGGGATCGACTCAGTTTTCGTTGACTATTTCTGAGTCAATAGGGCCTGTGGTCGCTGACGAATCTATGCATCACCTTTTGAATCTATTTCGTTGACCATTTCAATAAGGGCAGTGGCTCAGTTTGCATTGACTGTTTCTAAGTCAACATGGGCTGGGAGCGCTGATGAATCAACGTGTCACCTTTAGAAGTTGTTTCTTTGACTTTTTCTGAGTCAAAAGGGGCTGCGAGCGCTTCTGAATCCACGCGTCACTTTTGGAAGGTGTTTCGGTGACGATTTCTGAGTCGGCAGCGACTCAGTTTTCGTTGACTATTTCTGATTCAGTCTGGGCTGTGGGCGTAGACGAATCCACGCGTCACCTTTGAATGGTGTTTCGGTGATGATTTCTGAGTCCCCTTTGGAATCAGTTTCGTTGATGATTTCAAAGACGACAGTGGCTCAATTTGCATTGACTGTTTCTAAGTCAACAGGGGCTGGGAGCGTTGATGAATCCACGTGTCACCTTTGGAAGTTGTTTCGTTCACGATTTTCGAGTCAGAACCGACTCAGTTTTCGTTGACTTTTTCTTTGTCAACAGGGCCTGTGAGCGCTTCCGAATCCATGCGTCACCTTTGGAAGGTGTTTCGGTGATGCTTTCTGAGTCGGCACAGACTTAGTTTTCGTTGACATTTTGTGAGTAAACAGGGGATGCGAGCGCTGATGAATCCACGTGTCAACCGCAGAAGCGATTTTGTTGACAATTTCTGAGTCGGCAGTGGCTCAGTTTTTGTTTACTATTTTTGAATCAAAAGGGGCTGTGTGCTGTCACGAATCCAGGCGTCACCTGTGGAAGGTTTTTCGTTAAAGATTTCTGAGTCAGCACCCACTCCGTTTTCATTGACCTTTTCTAAGTCAACAGGGGATGGAGGCACTGAGGAATCCACACGTCACCTTTGGAATCGGTTTCTTTGACGATTTCGGAGACGACAATGGCTCAATTTTCATTGACTGTTTCTAAGTCAACATGGGGTGGGCGCACTGACGAATCCAAGAGTCACCGTTGGAAGTTCTTTCGTTGACGATTTCCCAGTCGGCATCGACTTAGTTGTCGTTGACTTTTTCTTTGTCAATAGGGGCTGTGAGAGCTTCCGATTCCACGCGTCACCTTTGGAAGGTGTTTTGGTGATGATTTCTGAGTTGGCAGCGACTCAGTTTTTCGTTGACTATTTCTGACTCAACAGGGGCTGTGCGCGCTGCCGAATCCACGCGTCACCTTTGGAATCGGTTTTGTTGACGATTTCAGAGACGACAAAGGCTATGTTTCATTCATAGTTTCTAAGTCAATAGGGTTGGGTGTGCTGAGGAATCCACGCGTCACCTTTGGAAGTTGTTTCGTTGACGATTTCCCAGTCGGCATCGACTCAGTTTTCCTTGATGTTTTGTGAGTAAACAGGGGCTGCGAGCGCTGATGAATCCACGCGTCACACGCAAAAGCGGTTTCTTTGAAAATTTTTGAGTCGACAGCGGCTCAGTTTTTATTTACTATTTCTGAATCAAAAGGGGCTATGTGCTCTCACGAATCTAGGCGTCACCTGTGGAAGGTTTTTCGTTAAAGATTTCTGAGTCGGCACCAACTCTGTTTTCGTTGACCTTTTCTGAGTCAACAGAGGATGTAGACACTGACGAATCCACGCGTCACCTTTGGAATCGGTTTCGTTGACGATTTCAGAGACGGCAGTGGCTTAGTTTGTGATTAGTACTTAAAAGTGCATTTTATCAAGGTTTTATATCATCATTTTGCACTTGAAGTATCAATAACTCCTTAACTAAATCATGTTTTATAATAACAAGTCTGATACTATAAGATACCTTTAATTTATGGTAAATGATCATCTTAAATGCAGGCCTATCACATAAATCAAAGGATTGATTGATGAGTTCAACTACTGAAATTGAGAAGACAAAGAGAGGGTGAAGCTTAGAAAAGAGATGTCGGTTCAGTCCAAACTGGAACACTGTGCAGTTATTGGGTCATATTTGGAGCTGTAGATCTTGGATTTCAATTTGGTTTATATGGCTAGAAAGCTAAGACATAAGCCTAAAACATTAATGGGAGTTCAAGACTCAATTCTGCTGTCTGGAAGTCCAAATCGTAGCAACAACGGAGAAATAAGAATTTATCCTGCAGCCCAGACACTGTTCAGTGTTCAGCCCATATCTCGAGTTCTAGAAGTCCAAATGCACCGATTCTTTTTTTTTTGTTGGAAAGCTGAGACAATTTCCTAGAATTTTCATGACAAAAATCTGTTTAAATTCTGACGTTAGCAATGACGTTTTGTTCAGACAAGAAGATAAGGATTGTCACCAAGTCAAGATGTGGCCACTCACTCAACAATTAGTCATCAAATCAATAGTTTTGAATTTTGGCCTATAAAAGGAGGCATTTGTCATGCATTTAGGCATTTTAGTTTTCAGATCAAGATCATGTTCTTGCTCTCTCTTTATATTTTTGTAATGCTTAAGTTTTGTTTATATTAATCTCTTGTTTATGCTTTTCATTTCCTTTCCTTTACTTAGTTAACTTATATCTTATTTATGTTCTTATCTTGTTTATTTATGTTTCTCTTCTTCATTATGTTTAGCTAAGTTTATTATGTCATGGTAAAAATGTTACACTAATGGTGTAAGAATAAATATAGTATAAACTCAACATGGACTTTAATGTTTGATACTAACATGTTTTGTATTTGTTATCTTATTCACTCTTAATACTTTGCTTGTTAAATGGTTAATCTAGATTTATGTTGTATAACCTTGGTACAACAAATACTTGACACTTTCATAACCCAAATTGTATGGTATAACCGATATTTGTGCTATGAAAAGAACTTGATTTGTTGTTAACATAAGTTATAATCATGAATACCTGACAACATTTACAAGTATTAGCATTATTCGAATAAGATAATTAATGTAATCATGTTAACAATTTATAATCCGATTGGAACCTCCTTTGTGTGTGGTTTCCAGTTGAGTAATAAAAGTTTATACTATACTTGTTTGAAATACCATTAGTGGATCCTCTAACCTTAACAATTGTTTTTATCATTGTTTAATCCTTATATCAATATCACATCTCAAAGCTCTCTTCAACTTATTATTATTATTATTATTTATAATTTATATAGTTAACCTCCTTGTGGTTCGACCTCGGTCTTGCCGGGTTATTTATTACTTCGACACTCCTACACTTGGGAGAAGACATCAATCTTTTGATCGTGTCAAGTTTTTGGCGCCGTTACCGGGGAGGTAAATTCTTGTATAAATTATAATATTTTTTTTTTTTTCACTTTTCACTTTTCTTGTATCTAACTTTGTTTCTTTTGTTTTGTTTCTTTTTCTTTTGTTTTCTTCTTCATTTTATTCTCTTCCTACACGTGCATGAGAGTTTGGTCACGTACATTAAGTGGTAGACTTTGTAGGGTATCCTCATCATTTTCAGAAAATATGGCCGAAGAAGATAACCAGTCGCTTCATAATGAGAATAATGAGAATAACCGAGTTAGAACACTTAGAGACCACATGAATCCCACAAGAACAAGTGCACCATCATGCATAGTTTTTCCTCCTGATGCATCTCATTTTAATTTTAAGCCAGGCATTATTCAACTTTTATCTTCTTTTCATGGCTTAGATTTAGAAAATCCATACTTGCATTTAAGGGAATTTGAGGAGGTCTGTAACACCTATAATGACTCAAATTGTAGCATGAACACCATCATATTAAAGCTTTTTTCTTTTTCATTAAAAGATAAAGCTAAAACATGGCTGCAAAATTTGAGACCAGGATCTATTCGTGCTTGTGATGAAATGCAACAACAATTTTTAAAGAAGTTTTTTCCGTCTCACAAAACAAACTCTTTTAAAAGACAAATCATCACTTTCACTCAAAAACCAGGAGAAACATTTTATCAATGCTGGGATAGGTATCGAGACTTGCTTAATACTTGCCCTCATCATGGTTTTGAAACATGGATATTGGTTTCACATTTTTATGAAGGGTTAACACCTAGAGATAGGCAAATGGTTGAATTGATGTGCAATGGAACTTTTGAAGATAAAGACCCTAATGAAGCAATGGAGTACCTAGACTTGCTAGCTGAAAATGCTCAAAATTGGGACACTACAGGTACTTATGAGGCACCGGGTAAAACTCAACCTCATACATCCAGTGGAGGTATGACCTTAGGGAAGATCATGACCTCCAAGCCAAGTTTGCATCTTTAGCTACAAAAGTTGAGGCACTAGAATTGAAAATAAGTGGTCAATTAAAATCTGTTCAAGACATTGTGTGTCAAATCTATGAAACCAATGAACACTCAACCAATGATTGTCCAACTTTACCTTTTTTTAAGGAATGCCTCCATGAACAAGCCCATGCTTTAAACAGTTTCCGAAGGCCCAATCATAACCCATACTCACACACATACAACCCTGGTTGGAGAAATCACCCAAATTTCAATTGGAAGAGTGATAACAATAATGCACAAACTTCACAGCCATCGTTTCAAGCACACCATAATTTTCAAAATTCTCATGGATATGCACCTCCTTATGCTCCACCTCCTAAAAGAAATCTTGAGGAAACATTGCATGCATTCATTGAAAAGTAGGAGACAATCAACACTCAACTTGCTCAAAGCATGACAGATTTTAAAGATACTCTTGCAAAATTGACATCTGCTCTCAGTTTTCAAGAGAAAGGTAAGTTTCCATCTCAACCACAACAAAATCCAAAGGGGCAATACAATGCAAATGCAAGTAGCTCTGGAAACCAACACATGGATCAAGGCAAATCAGTCATTACTCTTCGCAGTGGTAAGGTTATTGAAAAACCCATTCTTGAACCTTGTGAGAATGATGATGAGTCAATCTATGAGGGTAAGGCAGGGTTTGAATCTGAACATTGCAAAGAAAAGACTGATTCCCCGCCAACACTTTTATTTTCACATGTCATGACCAAACAAAGGAAAGTCAATCACAACTCTGAAATCTTTGAAACTTTCAAACAGGTAAGGATCAATATACCTTTACTAGATGCTATTAAACAGGTTCCTTCTTATGCTAAATTTTTGAAAGATCTGTAAAAGTGCCTAGAGGAATAGTTGAAGATGTGTTAGTACAAGTTGATAAATTCATTTATCCTGTGGATTTTATTGTCTTGGACACACAACCTGTTAAAGCATGTAATTCATTTCCTGTTATTTTAGGACGTCTGTTTCTTGCAACTTCTAATGCATTGATTAATTGTAGGAATGGACTGATGAAGCTATCATTTGGAAACATGACATTGGAGATTAATATTTTTAACATTTGCAAGCAACCTGGAGATGATAATGATTTACAAGAAGTAGATCTTATTGAAGAATTAGTTCATGATCAACTTGAATCTACTTTAAGTAAAATTGAGTTTGATGCATCTGAAGATTTGCAAATGATTTATTCTCAGGAAGAAATCAAGGACAAGAAAGGCACCGAAAATGTTGTCGCGGATGATTTGTCAAGATTGACAATAGATTCGACATCTTACATCACACCAATCGATGATTACTTTCCTGACGAATCCTTACTTTCTCTTAGTTCAATGCCTTGGTTTGCTAAAAATATCAATTTTCTTGCTATAGGAGATTTGCCAACTCATTAGAGTACCCAAGACAAAATTTTTTGAACGAAGTGAAGAAATTTTATTGGGATGACCCCTACTTATTCAAATATTGTCCTGGTCAATATTTCAAAGATGCATTGCGGACAATGAGTAAGTAGTGTCATTAAACTTTGTCATTCTAAGGCATGTGGGAGTCCTTTCTCGTTAAAAAAAAAACGAATGCAAAAATCTTACAAAATGGATTGTATTGGCCTACCATGTTCAAGGACACGCATGCATTCTGCAAAACTTGTGAAAATTGTCAAAAAGTTGATACTGGTCAAAAAATTTGCTTTA
This sequence comes from Populus trichocarpa, assembly GCF_000002775.5. Lineage (NCBI taxonomy): Eukaryota > Viridiplantae > Streptophyta > Magnoliopsida > Malpighiales > Salicaceae > Populus > Populus trichocarpa. Next base: position 7,799,106 of record NC_037296.2, read on the forward strand.
TAATTCTCGACTCCATTTATTTCCTGGAAAGCTAATATCAAGATGGAGCGGTCCATTTATTGTGAAACATGTGTATCCTTATGGGGCATTTGATACTGAGAATCCAAAGAATGACAATGTTTTTAAGGTAAATGGACATCGTTTGAACGCTTACTTTGATAATTTTCCTAGTGAAAATGAATCCATTGGTTTGAATAATTCTGTAGATAAAGGTTGCTTCACTACAAGATTTCACAGTTTTACCGACGAAAATATTCTGTCGGTGTGTGATTAGAAGTTCGTCGGTGATTTATTTACCGACCTCTTCACCGACGGATTCGGTCCGTCGGCTTTCCCTTCATCAGTGATTCCCCATTCCGTCGCTATATCGGTCGGAAAAACAAAAAAACCATTTGCCGATGGTTTTACAAACGGAATTTGCGCGCCAAAAAAAAAGTTTCCCGCTTGAAATATACCGACAGATTTTTATTCCGTCAGTGATATCGTGATTTACCGACGGCTACGTACTGTCGGTAAAGCTATCAGTGAGTGTTTGAAATACCGACCGAATATATCCATCTGTAAATTCGTCGGTAAGTGTGGCAGCTACTGTCAAATGCCGACGGATTAAGTCCGTTGGTAAGGCTGTCGGTGAGTGTTTGAAATACCGACCGAATATATCTGTCTGTAAATGCGTCGGTGAATGCTACTGTCAGATGCCGACGGATTCATTCTGTCGGTAAAACCCTTGGTAATAGTTTTTTCTAAATTTGTTTTTAAAAAATTATTTAGAATATATAATATAAAACTATATAAATTAATGGTAATAAAAACCAATTATGCAAATAAAATTTATATTAAACATAAAAAAAATCAAAGTTAAATAATATTCATTACAAACTGAATATGTTTCAAAAAAAATATTAAATGAAGTTTTAAAGGTAAATAATGTTTATTACAAATTAATATAAAGGTGGAGCTGGAGGAGGAGGAGGAGATCCTGGAGGAGGAGGCTGGTGGTTATACGACCAAAAAGGATTAAGCGCACATGTTCCACTATGTGTTGGCATGTTCATGACCATTTCGCGAAGTTGTTCATAAGCCGCTTTTTGTTGTTCATAAGCTGCTTTTTGTTGTTCATACTCCACTTTTTGTTGTGCTTGAGACGCTTTGATTTGTTCAGACTTCGCTCTTTGTTGTGCATGAGACGCTTTGAGTTGTGCGTACTCCGCTGATAGGTGGTTGTATTTGTCGGTGAGCTGAGCCGTGTGTTGCTGCAAGGCCACGAACTCCTTAGATTGGGAGCTCGATATTGATTGGGAGCTCCCAACGGTTGAAACACTACGGGTTGACCGCAAGTTGTCGGCCGTAGTGTTGGAGAGCCCGTAAACCCGATTTTTATCGGGTCCACCTGACGATCCAACCTCCATCCACAAATCCGGATCGAATTCCGGATGGGTCAAAATATTGTCCCCGTATCTCTCTCTCAACCGATTATTATAGGTCTCCTGAAAATAAAAAAAAAAGTAATTATCATATTCAATTCAATATACATAATAACTTACAAAATAAAATGGTTGAACAAACATACCACGAAATGTTGAGCACGGTTATCAATGAACTGTTGCGCCCCCTTTTGGCGGTCTTGACTTCGCACGTGCGTCTCCACAAATAGCTCCATCGGGCTCGGCTCATGTCCAAGAGACGTAGCCTATAATGAAAAAAGATTTATTAACAACAACTTAATTTAATGATATATTTCATTTAAATTAATCTTACCATCCGTTTCGTATGTGCAGTAAACGGAACGGAGCCGCCAGTGTGCGTTGTCACGGAGCCATGAATTGGCCGATTCCGGTTGCCAACACCGGACTATGAGCGTCGTGTGAACCGCTTAGACGTCACGTGCTCAAGATAGTGCGGCCATACATCTTCCGGGATGTATATCGGTTTGAAATCCCTCCAAACCGCAACATCGTTCCAGCCTTGGAAACCCCTATCTCTCGCGGGTTTTTTTGCCTTTTTTGTGCTTCATATCAAAAATCACGCAACCTACTTCACGCAACCAAAAATTACATTTCGAAACATAAATTTTTGTCTAAAAAAAATCTTGTATTGTTTTCGATGTTACCTAGTTGCCGCGTGATTTTCCCACACCCTCCTCGCAACAGTGTTATGCTCACTGTCCCAGCAGAATTTGTTCTGTGTATAAATAATTAATTTTAAATAAAAATAATAATTTATTTACAATTATATTAATAAGCTGAAAATTATAAATTAACACCAACCTCAAACTTGTCAAACCATGCATTGATTTGAGGCATCCATTCAGGATGCTTGGATATCTGACTCCATTGAAACAATGGAATCTCCATCAACGATTTAAACGCCGATGATATTACTCTAGCGGCTTCAATGTTTGTGAACCTGAAAATAAATGAAATAAATTCAATAGTGATTACTTCATAAATTATGTTGTAATTAAAAAAAAAAACTAAAACCTTAACAAACTTACATTGAAAGGTCGTCCTTCCACTGTGCCTCATACTTGCGGGTAAATTGATTCCGCTGCGAAGGCACGCCGCCTCTGCGTTGTGAAGTAGCGCTGGAAGAGGCAACATCGGTTGACGGCGCAGGTGGTGTAGGTGCCTCTTCTTGAGAGGCACCTAAGAAAATATCATCCTCGCTGCTAGACGAACTAGCTGCGACCATACGTGAGCGACTAGCTCTGGTTTTCGTTCTACGTATCTACACAATTTTATATAAATAATTATATAATTAAATTCAAATGTTAAAAAAAAATTCGACAACACCTCCCCTATACTGGATACTACCCAAATCCACAAACCTGCACATATTAACAATAGCCACAACCAATTTACCCAATCTATACTAATTATTCCAACATATTCAATTAATAATCCTAAGGTAAATTCAACATTAAGAATTACAATTCAACAAATTATTTAATAATTATGCCAATATAACAATAAAATATATTCAATAAATAAAAAAAACACTAACAATTAAAATTAATGGAAAAAATTAAACATAAATCATGCAATAATAGAGTAAAATTAACAATTATTCCAAAATATTCAATTACTAATACTAAGGTAAATTCAACATTAACAATTACAATTCAAAAAATTATTCAATAATTATGCCAATTCAACAAAATAATAAATTAAAAAAAAAACTCTAGACTAACAATCAAAATAAATGGAAAAAATTAAACACAAATCATGCAATAATAGAGTAAAATTAATAATTATTCCAACATATTCAATTACTAATTCTAAGGTAAATTCAACATTAACAATAAATATTCAACAAATTAACTAATAATAATTATGCCAATACAACAATAAAACATATTCAATAAATTAAAAAACAAATTATAGACTTTAGGAATGAAATATGCTTACTTTAATAATGTGTTGAATTCAATACTTTATCTACATTACAAAAAATACACCAAAACAAAAAACATAACAAAAAAAATAGTAAAAAAAAAACCCTTAAAGTAAAATAAAATAGAAGAAACACATACCTTTTAAACTGATGAAGATTCACAAGAAAACTTGCTAGAGATTGCAGGTGAAAGCTTTGAAGAATGGAGAGGAAAAGAATCGAAATTTAAGGTGAAAAACTGAGGAGAAGAAAAAATGAACTGAAAGGGCGATCGCTGGAACTTATATGGCAGTTTTACCGACGGATTCACCGACGGATATAAAATTAATTATTATTTTAATTTATTCCATCAGTGAAGTGTCAAAAATCCGTCGGTAATTTTTGAATTTCGCACCAAAATTTTTAATGACCCTCCATATTTTTCGTGGTCCGTCGGTAATTTCGTCGGCAAGATGACGCGGTCAGAGATGCATTTAATGCACAACCCTTTGGAATTCGCGCAGTCCGTTGGTAATTTTGTCGGTAAAATTGACCCGCAGACAACTTACCGACAGACGTATATCCGTCGATATTGACGTCGGTGATTGTGGCATTTCAAGTAATTATTTTCGAACTCTCTGTGAAATGCCGACGGATTTAATCCGTCGGTATTAGGGTCGGTGATTATGGCATTTCAAGTAATTATTTTCGAACTCTCTGTGAAATGCCGACGGACTTATTCCGTCGGTATGGACGTCGATGATTGTGGCATTTCAAGTAATTATTTCGTGTTACAAAATATATCATCCATGATCTATAATTATTTCAAGTAATTATTTCGTGATTGTGGCATTTCAAGTAATAAATATTTCGTGTTACAAAATATATCATCCATAATCTAAATTACATGAAAGAAAGGGTTTTACACAGGGCTTCAATTTGATTGTTAGTCAGAATTTTCTTCTTCTTCGTCATCAATTGAATTGTCATCACCTTCATCGCAATCTTCAATATGGATATCATCTTCTTCATCGACATTTGCTTGTCCACTAGAGCTCAAAACAACATTCAACTCCTCTGCGTCAACATCAACAAGACTATCATCGAAAACACAAAAATTTGAATTTTCTTCCAATTCAATCGAAGGAGCAACTCGATATGGTTTAACCAACTCACTAACTTGAAGGACTTCATCTCGCACACTTGTGTCTTCCTTCTCATCCTGAACAACCTCGACACGACCCCGGGGTTTTGTTTTTAAAACGGACAACCAATCAACTCTTGATCGATCCTTTCTAAATAAAGGGGTGTATGTGTAATAAACTTGTTGACATTGCTTTGCGAAAACAAAGACATCATTTATGTTGCAAAGTCTAGCTTTTGAGCTGATTTCGACCAGACCATAGTGCGGATCAACTCTGATTCCTCTGTCAGTCATGTCATACCAATAGCATTTGAATAAAAACACTATATTCTGCTCGTTATGATATTGCAGTTCGACGACCTCTTCTAATCTACCATAGTAGTCAACTTCTAACTCACTACTATTGGATCCTTTAACACAAACACCGTTGTTGTATGTCTTTCTTCCTTGCCCGTATTCTTCAGTATGGAAAACATATCTATTGACAAAATACCCGTTGTAGCACTTACATTTTCTTTCAGGCCCCAAGCTTAGTGAAGACAATGACTTAGGCGCACTCCTTCCCATTTGATAAACCTTGTATGTAATGTAAATCAATAAATAGTAAATGAACGAGAATCTCGTAATGACATGCATGCGTATAGTAATTTTGCAAGTTAGAATGAGTTTGTGATAGTGCTTACATGTGTTCTGAACCACGTGGCAAATTGTTCATCTTGTAATTGAAAGATCTGGGATTCGGTCAGCTGTGAGTTATTGGAGAGCAAATATTGTCGATGTTGCCTGCAAGTGATAATGAGTGTATGATATTACAATATATAATTAACAGTATATTACTCACAAAGTTTAATTAGTATTACACATATATAAACTTACTGAATAAAAGGTCTCAGCTCATCATAGTTAAATAGAACATAATTGTGTGCTTGTTTTAACTCTATTTCTGACAAATATCTTCCTCTTACGACATTTTTAGGTGTGGGTCGTCCAGTATTGGAGAATATTGACAAGTTCCCACTGGAAGGCACTTCACTGCCATCATCATGTCGTGGAACGCAATTGATTCTCGTTCTCAGATGAGGTTCGAAATAGTATGAGATAAATGTTGAGATCTCCTCAACAATATAGGCCTCACATATCAAAGCCTCAACATGCGCCTTGTTCTTAACCTTTTTCTTGAGATTAAACAAGTACCTGGATTGAATTAATCAAGTATTTTCAATTAAGAAAAACATAGAGAATACTTTTATATATGAATTACATTGCAATTGTAATATCTAACCGTTCGAATGGGTACATCCATCTATATTGGACCGGTCCTCCAGCTTTTGCCTCGAACGGTGATGTATAGGGAGATGCTCCATTGAGTCAAAAAATGATGGAGGGAATATCATCTCAAGTTTGCATAGTGTCTCGACGATATTCGTTTGAAGCCTCTCAATGTGATCAACATTCAACTTGTTGGAGCATATATCTCTAAAGAAATGACTGATCTTCGTGAGTGCATCCCATATTCCCTTTGGCAACAAATCACAAAAAGCTAATGAGATGAGTGTTTGCATAAATGACACGACCAAAAGATTGATGTCTTCTCCCAAGTGCAGGAGTGTCGAAGTAATAAATAACCCAGCAAGACCGGGGTCGAACCACAGGGAGGTTAATTGTATAAATTATAAACAACAATAGTAACAACAACAACAACAACAACAACAACAACAACAACAACAACAATAATAATAATAACAGTAGTAATAATAATAATAGTAATAGTAATAGTAATAATAATGAAGAAGAAGAAGAAAAAGAAGTTGATGAGAACTTTGAGATGGAAGATTAACGTAAGGATTAAACAATGATAACAACAAATGTCAAGGTTAGAGGATCCACTAATGGTATTTCAAACAAGTATAGTATAAACTCTTATTATTCAATTGGAAACCACACACAAAGGAGGTTCCAATCAGATTATAAATTGTTAACATAATTACATTAGTTATCTTATTCGAATAATGCTAATACTTGTAAATGTTGTCAGGCATTCATGATTATAACTTATGTTAACAACAAATCAATTTCCTTTCATAGCTCAGGTGTCGATTATACCATACAGTATGGGCTATGAAAGTGCCAAGTATTTGTTGTACCAAGTGTTATACAACATAAATCTAGATTAACCATTTAACAAGCAAAGTATTAAAAGTGAACAAGATAACAAATATAAAGCATGTTAGTATCCAACATTAAGGTCAATGTTAAGTTTATATTATACTTGTGCGTTTTTCTCTAACACGAAGCTTGCCCTTGGTTTTGCGACCCGTGACTCATCATAAACCAACTCCATATTTTTACGGTTACAGTATAAAGCTATATCCAATCTAGCCTTGATGTTGTCCTTTGTCTTCCCCTTCACATCCATGACGGTGTTGAAAATGTTCTCTAACATGTTCTTTTCGATGTGCATGACGTCAAGGTTATGGAGGAGCAAATTGGTCTTCCAATAAGAAAGCTCCCAAAAGATACTTCGCTTTACCCAATTATGGGTCAAACCAAAACTAGGAAACTTTTGCTTACCTGATTGAAGGCCGAACACAATGTCACCATACTCTGATACAACATCATACAATTCTTCACCAGAAAGACGCGGGGATGCAACATCTTTTTCAACTCTACCAACAAAGAAATCTTTTCTGTTCTTTCTGTACCTGTGATTAAGTGGCAAGAAGCGACGATGATAGTCAAAAAAAGAAGCTATACCTCCGTTTGCTAGCGTGAATGCCTTGTTGTTTTCCATGCAGTATGGACATGCGTGTTTCCCATGTGTGCTCCAACCAGAAAGCATTCCATAAGCTGGAAAATCATTGATAGTCCACATCAAAGCCGCTCTCATAAGGAAATTTTGTTTCCTCGATATATCATAAGTCAGAGCTCCGGAGGACCACAACTGCGTCAACTCATCAATCAACGGTCGAAGACAAACATCTATATTCTGCCCCGGGCTGCTTGGACCGGGTATGACAGTAGATAAAAACATGAACTCCGGCCTCATACACATTCCCGGTGGCAAGTTATAAACTGTGAGTATGACCGGCCAACAAGAATAAGGAGCAGCAAATGACCTAAATGGGTTGAATCCGTCTGTACACAACCCAAGACGCACATTCCTTGATTCAGCTGAAAAGTGAGGATGCACACTGTTAAAGAGTTTCCACGCTTCACCGTCAGAAGGATGCACCATCACTCCATCAACCGCATCATGTGCTTGGTGTCATGTCATGTGCTCAGCAGTCCTTGGTGACATGAAAAACCTCTGCAGTCTAGGTGTGATCGGGAAGTATCTAAGTTTTTTATATGCCACTAGAGTCTTTCCCCTGCCAGTTCTAGGTTTGTAACAGGAATGCCCGCATGTCATGCACTCGGTCATCTCAACATTTTCAAGGTAGTATAACATGCAGAAGTTAGGGCACATGTCAATTTTTTGGTATCCTAAACCGAGGGGTTTCATCATGGACTTCGCAGCATAGAAGTTCTCTTTCAGCCTGTTCCCTTCAGGTAAAACCCAGCCTCACTCAACCCGTGATCTGATTTGATGGTGAACACTTGTGCTACGGCTGATAATTTACTGTGGTTCGTGCAGCCATCCCATAATGGTTCGTCAGAATCTTTCAACAAATCAAAAAACCTAGCTGCATCTGCATTAGGTTCTTCTTCTACGATTGGACATTGACTGACATTACCTTGATTCATTCTCATTGCATCCATAACCATATTTTTGTAAGGATTAGTGTTGTCATTTGTCGCTTCATGCACGTTGCTAGCACTAGAAGTAGACCCAACCACTGTTTCTCCCATTCTCCTCTTACTAACAAATACTTCTCCATGTGCATACCAACACTGGTAATTCTCCATAAACCCTTTGTGTAGAAGATGCATCATTACAACATCTGGATACAGATATTTTTTATTTTGACACTTCCTGCATGGACACCTAATACCGCCTCCAGTAAAATTTATGGGAATAGATGTTGCGAAATTAATAAAACCCTGAACCCCGTTACAATAATCAATCCTCCGCAATCCTTGGGGTGAATCTCGATACATCCATGAACGATCATCCATGACTTATATCGAACCTCTATAAAATTATGATGACATCATGTATTAATTAACTAAGTTAGGTAAATAAACTTGCAAAAATATTACTTTACCACTCCAACAAACCAATCACAACTTCTCATAAATATTAAATATTCATTATCATTTATCAACGTCCATACAAATTAATATATATAAATTTACGGAAATTACCACTCCGCAATACCATTGATAAAACTTTAAACGGACCCATTAAGCAAGCTATTAATTATTTCAAAACAACACATGTAATTCGGTAGTTCCATAAAGTTTTAACAATTTACAAACAAATACAATCTTACAAAATCTAAAACAAACCATAACAGGTATAGAATTATACATTCATATACTACAAGTATGTTTGAGAAATAACAATAAAACATGTACATCTACTAACAAAATACATATACTAAAAAAAACAATAAAATTGACATTTAATTAAATGTTAAAATTTAAAAAGATAGAATTACTTACAAAAATTGATAAAATCCATCGGTAAATCAGAACACCGATGCTGTGACCACAAAACTTCAAGAAATATAACTTGTTGTGCTGAGATGAGGGAGATTTTTGTTTGGGGGGGAGAGGGGACTGGTTGTTTGCAGATGGGGAGAGATCGGATTAGGAAGAAGAAGGAGAAATAGGGGAGGAGAGGGTCGGCAGAGAGGACATATATTAACTTTTTCCGATGGTTTCACCGACGAAAAAGCCATCGGTGATTCTGACAGAAAAATCGACACGTCATCGTACGGATCTGGCATTTCGAATCCCTCGGTGATTCCGTCGGCATTTTAAATAGCGAACCGGTCACGTCACTATACGGGCTGTCGTTTTGAATCCGTCGGTAAAAATAACCCCGCCAAAACCTCCACGTCAGCGACCCGTCTTTTTTTAAATTCGAAAACTTTTCCGTCCGTAATTCAGTCGGTAACTACCGACGGACATTTTCCGTTGGTAGTTACCGACTGAATTACGGACGGAAAAGTTTCCGTCGGTAATTTCGACCTCAAATTACCGACATAAATATTCTGTCGGTAAATCCATTGCTATTTAGCGAATTTCTGGTAGTGATTATTTTGTTTTTCTCACTTGTTTTTGTGTTTCTTTTTGGTGTGACTTTTGTTTTGCTAGTCTCTCTCACCCTGGTCAAATGGCGGATAACGGTACTCCGTGACTCTTAAGTCGGTTCTTTTAGTTTCTCATAATAACTGATATCTGTGTATATATTTGTGCAATTCTTTGCTCTTTCTCCTTTCTTTGCATCTCTTCTCCAATTCTCATTTGAAAATGGACACCACTCTTGAAAAATTGAAAAAGTATTTTCCCGTTTTGCCTCCAAATACGATTACAAAACTTTACTGAGCTAGGTGTGCAAGATTGAGGTTGTTAATGAATCATGGAATTCGTAAAGATATTTGCTGGATGATTGAAGCAAAGGTCCGATTATCAGGTGAGTCTTCTAATTCTTTTATTTCATACATGCCTGGGACAGGTAAGAGCACTTTTGCAAAGAAACGTCGTGCAAAACGACTGAAAGTCTGTCATTGATGTGCTAGATGGACTTGTAATGCAGAATGTCGTTCTTTAGGAATGGTATCTATAAACCGTGAAGATAAAATACAATTCATTAAGGATGGTCTAAGTAAGGAGTCTTTAGATAATCTTCTATTAACTCTTGAGATGCATCCTAGTGGAGATGTGCATCGTGCAATTCATGATTTATGGCCCCATTTTCATAAAGAACATGATCGACTTAGTCTTGGGAATCTGACTATAAAAGACCTTGTTTGCCAGTTTTTAAGAAAACTGGATGGGAGGCTATCCTCGACCCATAGAGGGCGTTTAAGTTGTTCTTAGACGTAAAACCAAGGGAAGATGTAAGCCACAATCACAACTACGATTTGAGCCTTCGTTTGTGAATCCTTGTGTCTTTTGGTTTTATTAATAGCATATTATTTTGTTTTGTTATTTCTTAGATTTGTTTAAGTGTGTTTCAGGTTTGTCAGTGTTCGCTGTTGCAGGTGATGTCTTCTATACTCTATCTTTCTACCTAATGAAATTGAGGACAATATCTCGTTCTGGTTGGGGGGAGGGTAGTAGTTGACATTAAAAAAAACTAACTTACTAACTGTTTTTGCTATTATTAAAACCATTTGACAAAATTGTTAGTAGTATGGCAGAGTAAGGAGGAATTTTATTGACTCTTGAGACGCATCTTAGTAAATATTCTTATCAAGGTCTATCAGAATACTTTTTGAAATATTCAGGTTTACAAACTCTCGCATTGTTATCACTTGATTCTGCTCATATACTCATTTAACAAGTATTCTTAAACCTTCATTTTCACACACACACTTTAACATATGATTGTGGGTTGCACATTGGATTATTACATTATTTATGTTCTTTTGTTAAAGGTAACAACTAAGGGAAAGGGATAGTATATAATTTGCAAAAAAAAGAAAAAAGAATGATGATAATAAAAAACGTAGATAAGTTTGGTTTCGTAGCCTCCCTAACCTAAGCAATTAAGCTTGAATGGGTGTTTTAACACCTAATACCCTAAGGTCAACTGACTTGGGAGCTATTGGCCCAAAGCTTGTTACACGGGTTAAGGAGAAAAACTTAAGGGAATCAAACATTGCACTATCTACGTATCAGTATCTGCAACCCGAGTTACTAAGCTCGTAGGGGTGTCTCAACACCTAATGCCCTAAGACCAACTAGTATGGGAGTCATTAGCCGAAAGCTCGTTACATGGGTTAAAGATGCATTGTGTTTTAAGTTATATGTATATATATTAAAAAAAAATAAAAAAAAAGATAATAATCCCAACCCAAGAAAGTTAACCTTAAACATTAGAACAAAATTTTGTTTTCGTCCAAATAAAGCCCCATAACTTTGTGTTGATATACTGAGCACAATAGAAAGGTTTATTAATATCTTGGTAAAGAGGTATTGAGCAGATATATAAATTTAATGAGAGTTTGTTTATCTGGATAGATTGATGGAAGTTGAATGATGAATGCCTTGCTTTGTGGAACTTGCAAATTGTTTTTCTATTTTAACGCTTTGATTACTAGGGAGTAGTAATAAGCTGGTTGGGGGGGGGTGTGATTAGTACTTAAAAATGCATTTTTATCAAGGTTTTATATCATCATTTTGCACTTGAAGTATCAATAACTCCTTAACTAAAACATGTTTTATAATAACAAGTATGATACTATAAGATAGCTTTAATTTATGGTAAATGTTCAGTATAAATGCAGGTCTATCACATAAATCAAAGGATTGATTGATGAGTTGAACTACTGAAATTGAGAAGACAAAGAAAGGGTGAAACTTAGAAAAGAGATGTTGGTTTAGTCCAAACTGGAACACTGTTCAGTTATTGGGTCATATCTGGAGCTGTAGATCTTGGATTTCAATTTGGTTTATATGGCTAGAAAGCTAAGACATAGGCCTAAAACATTCATGAGGAGTCCAAGACTCAATTCTGCTGTCTGGAAGTCCAAATCTGAGTCAACAGGGGCTGTGAGCTCTGAATCCACGCGTCACCTTTGGAAGCTGTTTCGGTAATGATTTCTGAGGCGAAAACGACTCAGTTTTTGTTGACTATTTCTGAGTCAACAAGGGATATGGGCGCTGATGAATCTATACGTCACCTTTGGAATCGGTTTCGGTGACGATTTCGGTGTCCGTAGTGGCTCAATTTTCATTGACAGTTTCTAAGTCAACAAGGGCTGGGCACGCTGACGATTCCACGCATCACCTTTGGAAGTTGTTTCGTTGACTTTTTCTGAGCCAACAGGGGCTGCGAGCGCTTTCGAATCCACGTGTGACCTTTGAAAGGTGTTTCGGTGATGATTTCTGAGTCGGCACCGACTCCGTTTTCATTAACCTTTTGTGAGTCAACAAGGGATGCAAACTCCGAATCCACGCGTTACCTATGGAAGTTGTTTCGGTAAGGATTTCTGAGGCGACAACGACTCAGTTTTCGTTGACTATTTCTAAGTCAACAGGGGCTGTGGGCGTTAACGAATCCACACGTCACCTTTGGAATCGATTTCGGTGACGATTTTGGAGTCGTAGCGACTCAGATTTCCTTAACATTTATGAGTCAACAGTGGCTATGTGCGCTGAAGAATCCATGTGTCACCTCTAGAAGCAGTTTTGGTGACTATTTCTGAGGCGACAGTGACTCAGTTTTCGTTGACTATTTCTAAGTCAACAGGGCCTGTGGGCGCTGACAAATCAATGCGTCACGTGTGAAAGTAGTTTCCGTAATGATTTTTTAGTCTGCAGCGACTTAGATTTCCTTAACATTTCTAAGTCAACAGGTGTTGTGTGCGATGATGAATCCATGGGTCACCTCTAGAAACAGTTACGATGATGATTTCTGAGTCGTCAGCGACTCTGTTTTCATTGACTATTTCAGGGTCAATAGGGGCTGTGTGCGTTAACGAATCCATGCTTCAGATCTCGAAGCAGTTTCAGTGACGCGTTCTGTGCCAGCAGCGACTCTGTTTTCATTGACTATTTAAGAGTCAACATGGGTTGTGTGCACTGACGAATTCATGAGTCACCTGTGGAAGCCGTTTTGGTGACAGTTTCTAAGTAGGTAGTGACTCAGTTTTCCTTGAGTATTTCTGACTCAATAGGGGCTGTGTGCGATGATGAATCCATGAGTCAACTTTGAAAGCAGTTTTGGTAATTTTCGGCAACGACTTCTGAGTCAGCAACGACTCAGTTTTCCTTGACTATTTTTGAGTCAACATGGGCTGTGGGCGCTGAAGAATCCATGCGTTAGCTTTGGAAACAGTTTCGGTGATGAATTCTAAGTTGACAACGACTTAGTTTTCCTTCACTATTTCTCAGTCAACAAGGGGCTGTGTGTTTGACGAAACCATAAGTCACCCGTGGAAGTAGTTTCGGTGACTATTTCTGAGGCGGTAGAGACTCAGTTTTCCATGAATATTTCTGAGTCAATAAGGGTTGTGTGCTTGACGAATCCATGTATCAGCTCCGGAAACAGTTTGGGTGATGATTTCTGAGGTGGTAGCGACTTAGTTTTCATTAACTATTTAGAGTCAACAGGGGCTGTGTGTGCTGACGAATCCATACATAAGCTTTGCAAACAGTTTCGGTGATGATTTATGAGTCGCCAGCGACTCCGTTTTCATTGACAATTTCAGAGTCAACAGGGGTTGTGTGTACTGACGAATCCATGCGTAAGCTTTAGAACCAGTTTCGGTGATGATTACTGAGTCCCTAGCGACTCAGTTTTCCTTGAGTATTTTTGAGTCAACGGGGGCTGTGTGCGCTGACGAATCCATCTATCACCTATGGAAGCAGTTTCGGTGAATATTTCTGAGGTGGCAGCGACTCAGCTTTCCTTGACTATTTCTGAGACAATAGGGGCTGTGTTCGATAACGAATGAATGCGTCAATTATGGAAACAGTTTCCGTGAAGATTTCTGAGGCAGTAGCGACTTCGATTTCCTTAACATTTCTGAGTCGACAGGGGTTGTGTGCGCTGAAGAATCCATGCGTCACCTTTAGAAAATGTTTCGATGATGATTTCTAAGTCGCAGCGACTCCGTTTTCCTTGACTATTTCTGAGTCAACAAGGGTTGTGCGCACTAACGAATCCATGCTTCAGATCTCGAAATAGTTTCGGTGATGATTTCTGAGTCGACATCAACTCAGTTTTCCTTGAGTATTTCTGACTCAACAAGGGCTGTGTGCGATGGCGAATCCATGTGTTAGCTCTGCCAGCAGTTTCGGTGATGATTTCTGAATCGGCAGCGACTTAGCATACATTGATTACTTCTAAGTCAAGAGGGCCTGTGAGCGCTGACAAATCAATGTAGTTTCGGTGACGAATCCATGCGTCAGCTCTGGAAGCATTTTCCTTGACTGTTTCTGAGTCAATAGGGGCTGTGTGCGCTGACGAATCCATGCGTCAGCTCTGGAAACAGTTTCGGTGATGATTTTTGAGTCGGCAACGAAACAGTTTTCCTTGACTATTTCTGAGTCAACAGGGGCTGTGTGCGCTGACGAATCCATGCGTCAGCTCTGGAAACAGTTTCGGTGATGCTTTTTGAGTCGGCAACGAAACAGTTTTCCTTGACTATTTCTTAGTCAACAGGGGCTATGTGCTGTGACGAATCCATGCGTCAGCTCTAGAAACAGTTTCGGTGATGAATTCTGTGTCGGTAGAGACTCAGGTTTCATTGACTATTTTAGAGTCAACAGTTTCAAGGATGATTTCTGTGCCTGCAGCGACAAAGTTTTCCTTGTCTATTTCTGAGTCAACAGGGGTTGTATGCGATGACGAATCCATATGTCACCTATGGAAGCAGTTTCGGTGATGATTTCTGAGTCGACAGCTTCTCCGTTTTCCTTGACTATTTGTGAGTCAACATGGGCTGTGTGCGATGACGAATCCATGCGTCAGCTCTGGAACCAGTTTCGGTGATGATTTTTTAGTCGGTTGCGACTCAGTTTTCCTTGGCTGTTTCTGAGTCAATAGGGGCTGTGTGCGCTGTCGAATCCATGAGTCATCTGTGGAAGCAGTTTCGGTGACGATTTCTGAGTCGGCAGCGATTTAGTTTTTGTTGACTATTTCAGAGTCAACAGGGGCTGTGTGCATTGACTAGTCCATGCGTCAGCTCTGGATGCAGTTTCAGTGATGATTTCTTAGTGCGCAGCTATTCTGGTTTCCTTTACTCTTTCTGAGTCAACAGGGGTTGATTATGCTGACGAATCCATGCATCACCTGTGGAAGTAGTTTCGGTGATGATTTTGAGTCGGCAGCCACTCCGTTTTCCTTAAATGTTTCAGATTCAACAGGGCCCGTGTGCGCTGACGAGTCCATGCGTAAGCTCTTGAAGCAGTTTCGGTGATGATTTCTAAGTCGGCAGCGACTCAGCTTTCGTTGACTATTTCAGAGTCAAAAAAAGGTTTTGTGCACTAACAAGTCCATGCGTCAGCTCTGGAACCAGTTTCAGTGATGAATTCTAAGCCGGTAGCGACTTAGTTTTCCAAGATTGTTTCTGAGTCAACAGGGGTTGTGTGCGCTGATGAATCCATGCGTCAGTTCTGGAAGCAGTTTTGGTGATGATTTCTGAGACTGTAGCAACTTAGTTTTCGTTGACAGTTTCAGAGTCAATAGGGGCGGTGTGCACTGACGAGTCCATGCGTCAGCTCTGAACACAGTTTCGGTGATGAATTCTGAGTCGGCAATGACTTGGTTTTCCCTGACTATTTCAAACTCAATAGGGGCTGTGTGCGCTGGCGAATCCATGTGTCACCTGTGGAAGCAGTTTCGGTGACAATTTATGAGTCGCAAGCGACTCACTTTTTCGTGACTATTTCTGAGTCAACAGGGCTGTGAGCGTTGACAAATCCATGCATCAGCTCTGGAACCAGTTTCGGGGATGATTTATGAGTCTGCGGTGACTCAGTTTTCCTTGACTATTTCTAAGTTAACAGGGTCTGTGTGCGCTGGCGAATCCATACGTCACCTGTGAAAGCAGTTTGGGTGACTATTTCTAAGGCGGCAGCAACTTAGTCTTCATTGACTATTTCTGAGTCAACAAGGGTTGTGTGCGCTGATGAATAAATGCGTCACCTATGGAAGCAGTTTCATTAACCATTTTTTAGTCGGTAACGACTCAGTTTTCCTTGACTGTTTCTGAGTTAACAGGGGCTGTGGGCGATGTCGAATCCATGCGTCAGCTCTTCAAGCAGTTTCAGTGATGATTTCTAAGTCAGCAGCGACTCAGCTTTCGTTGACTATTTCAGAGTGCACAGGGGTGTGTGCGCTGACGAGTCCATGCGTCAGCTCTTGAAGCAGTTTCGGTGATGATTTTTAAGTCGGCAGTGACTAAGCTTTCGTTGACTATTCCAGAGTCAAAAAAGGTTGTGTGCACTAACAAGTCCATGTGTCAGCTCGGGAACCAGTTTCGGTGATGAATTCTGAGGCGGTAGCGACTCAGTTTTCCTTCACTATTTCTGAGTCAACAGGGGCGGTGTGCGCTGACGAATCCATGCGTCAGTTCTGGAAGCCGTTTCGGTGACGATTTCTGAGTCTGTAACGACTCAGTTTTCATTGATAGTTTCAGAGGCAATAAGGGCGGTGTGCGCAAACGAGTCCATGCGTCAGCTCTGAACACAGTTTCGGTGCTGAATTCTGAGTCGGCATCGACTTGGTTTTCCCTGACTATTTCAAACTCAACAGGGGCTGTGTGCGCTGACAAATCCATGTGTCACCTGTGGAAGCAGTTTCAGTTATCATTTCTGAGTCGGCAGTGACTCACTTTTCCTTAACTATTTCTAAGTCAACAAGGGCTGTGAGCGCTGATGAATCCATGCATCAACTCTGGAACCAGTTTCAGTGACGATTTCTGAGTCTGCAGCGACTCAGTTTTCCTTGACTGTTTCTGAGGCAACGGGGTTCTGAGCAGTGACAAATCCATGCGTCAACTCCGGAAGTAGTTTCGGTGATTTTTTTTGAGTCGACAGCTATTTAGTTTTCGTTGACTATTTCAAAGTCAACAGGGGCTGTGTGCGCTGACGAATCCATGCGTTAGCTCTGGAAACAGTTTTGGTGATGAATACTGAGTCGGAGTGACTCAGTTTTCCTTAACTATCTCAGACTCAACAGGGGCTGATTGCGCTGACAAATTCATGCGTCACCTGTGGAAGCAGTTTCGGTGATGATTTTGAGTCGACAGCGACTCAGTTTTCTTTGACTATTTCTGAGTCTATAGGGTTGTGTGCGCTGACGAATCCATGTGTCAACTCTGGAAGCAGTTTCGGTGATGATTTTTGAGTCAGCAACGACTCAGTTTTCCTCGACTATTTCTGACTCAACAGGGGCTGTGTGCGCTGACAAATCCATGCATAAGCTCTAGAAACGGTTTCGATGATGATTTCTGAGTTGGCAGCTACGCAGTTTTCCTATACTGTTTCTGAGTCAACGGGGGCTGTGTGCGTTGGCAAATCCATGCGTCAGCTCTGCAAACGGTTTTCATGAATATTTCTGAGTCGACAGCGACTTAGTTTTCCTTGACTGTTTCTGAGTCAACAGGGGTTGTGTGCGCTAACAAATCCATGCGTCATTTCTGGAAGTAGTTTCGGTGACGATTTCTAAGTCTGTAGCAACTCAGTTTTCGTTGACAATTTCAGAGTCAACAGGGGTTGTGTGCGCTGACGAGTCCATGCGTCACCTGTGGACACTGTTCATTTTGCAGCTCATATCTCAAGTTCTAGAAGTCCAATTTAACTTATTCTTGTTTTGTTGGAAAGCTGAGACAAATGCCCAGAATTTTCATGAAGAGTATCTGTTCAGAAAAGAAAACTGATGTTTTGTTCTGAAAAGAAGATAATGGTTGTCACCAAGTCAACAGGTGGCCAACCACTCAATAATTAGTCATTAAATCAATAGTTCCGAATTTTAGCCTATAAAAGGAGGCATTTGGCATACATTTAGACATCTTGATTTTCTGATCAAGATCATATTCTTGCTTTCTTTCTTTGTATTTTTGTAATGTTTAAGTTTTGCTTTCATTAATCTCTTGTTTATGCTTTTTGTCGCACGTGTGCGGCGTCGCGACGATCGTCCACCATCTCAAGGAAAAATGGTAAGGTCTATCTGGCAAATATGAAGAGACAAGGAATTCTTGTCTCTTATCAGTAAAATATGGACTGGGAGTCGCCACCTAGTATTTTGGTCACTGGGAACCCTAACTGGTCTCAGAGATCAGGTACGGAGACTGGTTGCGTAAAGGGAAGGTATTAGCACCCCAAATACACCTTACCTCAGGTAGGCTGCATTGTTTTAATATCTGATAAAATCTAAGGTCTTTTTGTGTTTTCTCATTGTCCATCTGTCTACGGTTCAAGAAAAGCCCTCCTTAATAAGGAGGTTCTTATCTTAATGGAGTAAAACCTAACCGTTCTGCGTCCGAAAAAAACAGAATTTAATATTCAGAATACGTATTACGTGTAATGTCATATCCCGGATACTAAAAGACAAACAAAATAAGATTTTTGTTGTTTTTGAAATTTTGGCCAGTGTTCTCTTGACTTTAATAAACTGGTTATTAAAGCCAAAATGCATGCTAAAACATTGTTTTTTGGTGTATGAAAAACACAATAGTATTTTTTAGCTTTGAGACACTTGGCCGTATGCACAAAAACATTTTTTTTCTTTTTTCAAATTTTTTTTTTGTATTTTTTTGGAAGTTTTGATAAAAACCGGGTATTTTAATACCGGATTCGTATTTTTACGACATAAAATACTGCCTGATATTAATCAAAATGACATAAAAACTACACGGGAAAATTGTAAAATTCTGAAACAAATATTTTTGAATTTTTTTTGAAATGGGCCGAGTCAGGCCCAAATACATGGGCTGGGCCGAACCTGGCCCAACTACATGAGCCCATCCCGTGTTAATAGTGGGCCTCTCCACTGTTCACATGCTACGTGAACAGTGGAGAGGAAAATGCAGAAGAAGAAGACGAAGGTGGAGGAGGAGAGGGAAGAAGGCTGACCTGCGGTGGCATTGAGGCAGTGCTGATGGCGGCGGCGGCGCAGTTGTCGCGGTGGAGGGACTGCAGTGGCCGGCGGTGCTCTGTTTTTTTCTCCTCTCTCTCTCCTCTGTTTTTCGTTGTTTTCTGCTTCTTCTTCCTCTTCTTTTTTTTTCTTTCGGTTTTTTTCCTTTATTCCGCTCTCTCTCTTCTCTTCTCCTCTGTTCTTTCCTCTCGTTCCCTTCCTTCTTCTTCCCACCCCTCTGTGCCTCTTCTCTGCCTCTGTATTTATAGGCAAAGAAGGGCGGTGAAAATGCCCTGCCTCTGTCCGGTCAGGGGACAGGGCAGGGTAGACAGGGGCGCCAGCTGGGGGGTGGTAGGCCACCGGTTGGGTCGGCGTCTTTTTGAGGTTTAAGGTAGAGAGGGATTCGGTGAGAAACAGAGGAGAGAAAAAAATCTTCTTCCCATGTTCTCTACGCGTCCAGAGGAAGAAGATGATATATGGTGTCGTTCAAAACGGCATTGTTTTTGCTTCTTCTCTTTTCTTTTTTTTTATAAGTGAACAGTGTCTGAAACGGCGTCGTTTCATTTAAATGGGAATTGTCGCCAAAATGCGTCAGATTCAAAATCAGGCCTTCAATTTGCGCGTGTTTTGCATTTTGGTCCTTGGTCTCGGATTTCTTCAATTAAGTACTTAATTGGCCATCAAACTTCAATATTTATGCAATTAAGCCCCTAATTTGACCAAATTAACTCTCAAAAATTATATTTTGACCCCAGAACTTGAATTTCTTCCAATTAAAGCCCAAATTAACTCCAAAATCAATTTTTCTTGCAATCAAAACCTCCATAAATTCAATTAAACTTCAATAAAATTTAATTGAGTCCATAAACATCTGATTTTGGACTTTTCTTCCTCAAATTGAATTTTCTTTGTTAACAGGACTCTCATCAATCAACAAAATACTGCCAAATTTTAATCTTTGTAATTTTGAACCTCTTCAACCAATTTTTGACCATTTTTAGGGCGCTCTGGCATCCTCTTCTCATTGTTATTATTTTTTGATAATATTTTCTTGATTTTTTTTTATTTTATTATTTTTTGTGCAGGGACCCAAAAATGGGTTACAACACTTTTCATCATAACTATGTTCTTATCTAGTTTATTTATGTTTCTCTTCTTCACAATGTTTAGCTAAGTTTATTATGTCAAGGTGAAAAGGTTTCACTAATGGTATTAGAATAGGTATAATATAAACTCAACATGGACTTCAATGTTTATATCCAAGAAAGTTTGTTATTAACATGTCTTATCTTTTTATCTTACTAATTCTTAATACCTTGGTTGTTAAATGATTAATCTAGATTTGTGTTGTACAATCCTTGGTACAACAAATACTTGGCACTTTCATAGCCTATATGGTAACCGACACCTGTGCTATGAAAGGAACTTGATTAGTTGTTAACATAAGCTAACATCATGAATTCCTGACAATATTTAAAAGTATGGTGTTACTAAAATAAGATAATTAATATGATCATGTTAAAAATTTATAATGAACGATAAATCATCCGATTGGAACCTCCTTTGTGTGTGGTTTCCAGTTGATTAATAAAAAGAGTTTATACTATACTTATTTCTAATACTATTAATGGATCCTTTAACCTTGACAATTGCTTTTATCTTTGATTAATACTCAAATCAATATCACATCTCAAAAGTTCTCTTCAACTCCTTTTCATTTGTTGTTTATAATTTTATAGAGTTCACCTCCTTATGGTTCGACCCCGGTCTTGTCGGGTTATTTATTACTTCAACACTCCTGCACTTGGGATAAGACATCAATCTTTTAATCGTGTCAACTATTTCTGAGTCAACAGGGGCTGTGAGCGCTGACAAATCCATGCATAAGCTCTGGAACCAGTTTCAGTGATGATTTATGAGTCTGCAGCGACTCAGTTTTCCTTGACTATTTCTAAGTCAACAGGGGCTGTGTGCGCTGACGAATCCATATGTCACTTGTGGAAGTAGTTTCAGTGACTATTTCTTAGGCGGTAACGACTTAGTCTTCATTAACTATTTCTGAGTCAACAAGGGCTGTGTGCGCTAAAGAATGCATGCGTCACCTATGGAAGCAATTAAGTCGGCAGTGACTCAGTTTTCCTTGACTATTTCTGACTCAACAGGGGCTAAGTGCGCTAACGAATCCATGCGTCACATGTGGAAGCAGTTTCGGTGATGATTTTGAGTCGGTAGTGACTCAGTTTTCCTTGACTATTTCTGAGCCAACAGGGGCTGTGTGCGCTGACGAATCCATGTGTCAGCTCTGGAAGCAATTTCGGTGATGATTTTTAAGTCAGCAACGACATAGTTTTTCTCGACTATTTCTGACTCAACAGGGGCTGTGTGCACTGACAAATCCATGCATCACCTGTGGATGCAGTTTCCTTGACAATTTCTGAGTCGGCAACGACTCAGTTTTCCTTGACTATTTTTGAATCACCAGGGGCTATGTGCGCTGATGAATCAATGTGTCACCTGTGGAAGCAATTTCGGTGACTATTTCTGAGTCGGCAGCAACTTTTTTTTCCTTGACTATTTGTGAGTCAACATGGGCTGTGTGCGATGACGAATCCATGCGTCAGCTCTGGAACCAGTTTCGGTATCGATTTCTGAGTCGGCAATGATGCAGTTTTCCTAGACTGTTTCTGAGCCAACAGGGGCTGTGTGCGCTAACGAATTCATGCGTCATCTCTGGAAGCAGTTTCGGTGACGATTTTTGAGTCAGCAACGACTCAGTTTTCCTTGACTCTTTCTGTGTCAACCGATGTGTGGGCAGACAAATCCAGGCATCAGCCATAGAAGTAGTTTGGTTGACAATTTTTGCGTCGGCATAGACTCAATTTTCCTTGTCTATTTCTGAGTCAACAGAGGCTGTGTGCGTTGACGAATCCATGAGTCAGCTGTGGAAGCAGTTTTGGTGATGATTTCTGAGTGGCCAACGACATAGATTACCTTGACAATTTCTAAGTCAACAATGGTTGTGTGCACTGACGAATCCATGCATCACTTATGGAAGTTGTTTCGTTCATAATTGTTGAGTCGACAACAACTTAGTTATCCTTGACTATTTCAGAGTCATTAGTGGCTGTGTGCGCTGACGAATCCATGCGTCAACTGTGGAAGCAGTTTTGTTGAGCATTTTTTAGTCGGCAGTGACTCAGTTTTCCTCGTCTATTTCTGCGTCAACAGGGGATGTTTGCGCTTACAAATTCATGCGTCACCTGTGGAAGCTATTCCATTGATGATTTCTGAGTCGACAGCGACGCAGTTTTCTTATACTATTTCAGAGTCAATAGTGGTTGTGTGCGCTGGTGAATCCTTGTGTAAGTTGTCGAAGTAGTTTCGTTGATGATTTCTGCATCGACATCTACTTAGTTTTCCTTGACTATTTCTGAGTCAACAGGGGCCTTGTGCGCTGACGAATCTATGCATCACTTGTGGATGCAGTTTCCTTGACTATTTCTGAGTCAACAGGGGCTGTGTGCACTTACAAATTCATGTGTCACATGTGGAAGCTGTTTCGTTGATGATTTCTGAGTCAGCAGCGACACAATTTTCCTTTACTATTTCAGAGTCAACAACGGCTGTGTGCGCTGACGAACCCATGCGTTAGCTGGGGACGCAGATTTGTGGATGATTTCTGAGTCGACAATGACTTAGTTTTCCTTGATTATTCCTAAGTTAACAGTGGTTGTGTGCGCTGACGAATTCATGTGTCACCTGTGGAAGTAGTTTCGTTGACGATTTCTGAGTCGGCAATGACTCAGTTTTCTTTGATGATTTCTGAGTGAACAGGGGCTGTGTGTGCTGATGAATTCGTGCGTCACCTATGGAATCAGTTTCATTGACTATTTTTTAGTCGGCAGTGACTCAGTTTTCCTTCACTATTTCTAAGTCAATAAGGGATGTATGCACTAATGAATTCATGCGTCACCTATGGAAGCAGTTTCATTGACCATTTTTGCGTCAAGAGGGGCTGTGTGTGCTTACAAATTCAGGCGTCACCTGTGGAAGCTGTTTCGTTGACGATTTTTGAGTCGGCAGCGACTCAGTTTTCCTTGATGATTTCTGAGTGAACAGGGGCTGTGTGCGCTGACGAATTCATGTGTCACCTATGGAAGTAGTTTCATTAACCATTTTTTAGTCGGCAACGACTTAGTTTTCCTTGACTATTTCTGAGTCAATAGGGGCTGTTTGCGCTAACGAATTCATGTGTCACCTATGGAAGTTGTTTCATTGACCCTTTTTTAATCGGCAGCGACTCAATTTTCTTCGTCTATTTATGCGTCAACAGGGGCTATCTACGTTTACAAATTCATGCGTCACCTGTGGAAGTTGTTTCGTTGACGATTTCTGAGTCGGCATCGACGTAGTTTTCCTTTACTATTTCAGAGTCAACAATGGCTGTGGGCGTTGACAAATCCATGTGTCAACTATGAAAGCAATTTCGGTGACCATTTCTGAGTCAATAAGGACTCTGTGCGCTGACAAAATTTGCTAGGTATATAAGTGATTTGAACTTTGTGATTTATATATATGATTTAAATTTAATAGTCTATGTCTACGTGATCAATATGAATAAAATGTTGTGATGGCATTGATTAGTTTATCCGAGTTTGGATAGCTAATGGTATTAATGGGGCTCCATTGGTGCCGACATTCCTTAATTGAATAGTCGATCCCGGGTAATTGGGTGACTAATGATGTTAGTAAAGATTACTAACACCAGCATGGTTACTCCCAGTTAAGGGAGAAAGATAAATTGATTAACTATTCCGGATTGGAAATAATTAATGATATCAATGGGTCGCATTGGTATCGGTAACCATTTCTAGTGTAATTAGCTACTCCGGGTAAGGAAGCTAATGATATCAAGGGTTCTTGACATCTGTAACTTAGATGGTAAACCAAATGTGGATAAGAATTGATTAACTATTATGGGTCAGGAATAGTTAATGATATCAATCGATTGTATTGATATCAGTACTTGAATGGAATTGATTAGTCTAACCCTGTAATGAGAGACTAATGATACTAATGATATTCATTAGTATCGGCAATTAATTTCTAGAGAATGGGATGAGAAGTGTTAATTAGTTATTTTGAAAGAACGGGATAAGCTAATGATATTGAGAGAAGAACATCTTGGTATCAAATGAGGATTGATCCATAAAGAGATGGTGTTCAAAATCATTTTAGTCGTATTGTGATTTCCAAGATGAAATTATTCTCGGTAATTGATTAGGATATTAGATGGAAAATGCATATTGTAAAGAAATCTATGTCTAAATTTTATGCGTCAAAAGAAATGCCATGAAAATTATTACCTATCATTGTTATTATTATTGTTATTACCTTTTTATATTTATATGTAAATGTTATTTGTTATTTTCAAGTCCATCGAGGTCACATCAGGAGTGATCTTAGTTTAGCTATCTTTTGCTATGTAATTATGTTGTAATTCAAGACACTTATCTCCTAAACTTAAAATATAGTATTGACCCGTAAATTCAGATGTATAACTTTGATCTAATGATGTAATTCTAAGTACATATTTTAACCATGCATATTTTATAGTTGAAATTGGATCTTTCACATGAATTTCATTATATGATATTAATATGCATGATATAGTTTATGTAATGATAATATGTAGCAATTGAATTATGCATTGTTTTCTTTTATGAACTTGAATTTTGTAATATTATTGAATAAGATGTGTTGTGTTGATGATGATGATGATGAGTTTAGTTGAGATCCATGATGATTGGATAGAGTTGTGAAATGATATAAGAAGTGTAAATCTGGTATTGTCGATAACTTGAGACCTCTTGATATATGGGAGACTCCACCGATTTTTCGGTAGAAATTTCAATGGATTTAAAAAATAATTCCTAAATTTTCCAGTTACCTGTTGTGTGTTATCCCAGAAATCGGGATTGTTACAAGAAATTTCGGTAGAGTACATGTTAATTTTAAAGAATTAACATTCATCTTGAAAAAGGAACATGTTAAAAAAAAATCACCTCAATTTTCTTTGAGTTTATTGTTTTTAAAGTGTCCTAGATATTAGGGTTGTTACAATCTCTCTTTAAATTAACTTTGAAAACAATATTTCAAAAATACTCACATGTTAATGTAAGCTTTATTTTTGCTCTTTTTAATATGCCTCTTTCTTTTTTTCCAAAAACCATTTAGAGCATACTATCATTTCTTTCTCTACTTAGCATAAATTCTTGTCAAGATATTTTTGTTCTTCATCAGGTATATTATTAATCTTTCTTTTCCTTTTTTCTTTCTTTTATTTTGTTTTTGTTTTTGTTTTTGCAAGAGTTATTTATTTCAATTTTTCTTTTGTTTAGCTCAACCAATTATGCGTGGATGATGAGTTTTTTTCTTTTGTAATATGCATGGATGATGGTTGATTAATGTGTGAATTGGTATGAATTAAAAATAAGTAGAGATTGAAAAGTAGTATTTAAAATTATAACTAAGAGTTGTGGTATCTTTTTGAATTATTAATATTGTTAAAATTATATTAATCATTAACTTTTGTATTTGGTAATGAGATTTGCATTGATATTTATTTTACTTAAGTTTGATTTGAGTAAAATATTAGAATTTTTTTTAAGTAATATGAAATATGTCTATTTATATTTTCTTTAAAATACTTATATTTTATCTCATTTTAAATAAATATAAGAGTTCTTGTAAAATAAATCGGTTTTTTTAATAGAAATAATTTCTAAATTAAGAGCAACAATATTAATATTATTAATTCAATTCATTTCCACATGTATTTTAAATAGTATAATTAAATTTAATTATATAATTTTATATTTAATTTTAAACCTAAGAATTTAATAGAATATCAATTAAACTTAAATAATTGAATTCAATTTAGGATATGATTTGATTTTAAAATATGTGTAAGTGACATGGGATAAATTTCGGTAAATGGTATCGCAAGGTTGGAACTCCACGCCAGGTAACGTAGACGGGGTAAGTATTTTACACTTGGTGTATTGTTTTAAGAAGAAGAAGAAGAAAAAGAAAAGCCAAAAAGATTTCCTTGCTGCTAGTTTCTTTCCCGGTGTATAACTCTCTCTCCATAGACAGACAGCCACAGCCAGGCAGCCCCTCGTTTCATTTCAAATATAAGTATAAAAGGAGCAGACAGTTGAAAATCTCCTCTCTCTTATCCTTTTCCTATTTACACACACACACACACAAAACAGTAAAAGTAAAAGCCAGATCACAATCATTCTTTTCCTTTCATTGCATGTATTTTCAATCGTGGGTGATGGGTGTATTTATAAAATCTTGATTCTTTTTGGTGGTGAATCGTGAAGAAAGATGAGGAGGCGACCGGCAGAGTACCGGCGCCCAGTTAGAAGGAGGTTATCGCAGTGGATCTTGGCGCTTCTCGGGATGTTCGTGATTGCAGGATTGGTATTGTTTGTGTTTCACCACAATCACCATGAAGATCAGGTCAAGCAGCCAATGATGGTAAGATTTACTTCCCTAATAAGAATCCCTTTTTCTTTACCCCTTCCATATGTCTATATGATCTTGTATGTTTCTATCAGTTTGATTTTTAATTGTGTTTCGTTTTGATAAATTCAGTCGTTTTTGTCGACACCCTATGGATCCAGAAGCTTTAATAACTGTAACTGATTGATAAAAATTGTTGTTTCAATCATATCGAACTTTGAATAATGTGATTCAGTGTGAGTTACAATTACTAAATGGATTCATTGACTGCCCCTAACTATTATTATTATTATTATTTGTGTTAAATGACTTTTGTAGGGATAAAATGAGTCTTTCTTTTGTTATTATTAATTAGTAAACTTTCAGTGTTTTGATGCAAGAGTTCTGTTAAAAAAATGATATGGATTAATTTCAGAACTCATCTGTAGGCTACCGTTAGCTGCATAATGGTGGTGAAATTTTATGCCATTTCTACTCAAAATGATGATTATTTTTTCAGACATAGATGTTCTCATCATTTCTGTGGTTTGCACTTTACTCAGAAGTTAGACACCAAGACGAGTGGCACACAGTACGCTCATGAGCTTATATATGTGATTTTCATTCCCGCTGCTCACTAGGCCTATTTGTCATACACTTAGCTGGATCTGGGTGGCTGTTGCCAAGTATATAGCTGGTTTTACTTCTATAGAATTTTGGAGTGTTGCGTTGAGGTGTTCTGATGGTAGTTAACAGGTGCTTAACAGTCTTATTTAGGAAAACATGAAGCAGCCATGTGTTTGGTATTTTCCAAAGAGAAAGGAGTGAGGATCTCATGAAAACTTCTTGGATAATAATGTTCACAATTACCTTTGTATTCCTTTGCAAAAGGATGTGGACCCTTGTAGTTTACTGTTTCTAATAATCACATTCTGCTGTTTAGAGATTCTTATGGTAGATTGAAGATAATTGGAGTAAACATAGATTATTACATTACTTGGTTTACCTACTTTTCCTAACAAGCGTTACCAAAAACTTATTCGTCTGTCATAGCTCCTGTATCCTGCTGTTAGGTTTCAAATTAACTGTTGCAAAGTTTTTGGAAAATTTTACACTTTTCCTGTAGAAGTATGTGCTGATAGAAGAAGCAATTTTCTTTTCCATTTTTCATATCAGCTACAGATGCTTCTCATATAATAATGTCAAGGTTGTTGTCATGGAGTAAAGAAACAACTAAAATTCATTTATATATTTGATGAATTTAGACATGCCATCTTGCCATATCTACTACTGTGATAACAATTGTTTCACTAAAAGTGGTTCTATATGCTCTCTTGTTTGAGAACCTGCTTATATCATAAATGACCTTCTTGCTATGTGGTGACAACACTACAATTAAGCATTTTGTAACAAAGTGGTTTATGGGGAAATAACATATTAATCTCACATAACGAGCTAAAATCTGTTATTGGGAACCAGCGATAGGGGGTCTTTTTCCAACAGAAGTTCTTCAACCATTACATAGGGATCAACATGAAAGGCTCGTGGATGCTTAATCACAAGATGTGTAATTTTCTTATAAACCCAGCTCATTAAAGATGGAGTCCATGGAAATTCCCTTTTTTTAATCTTTTCTTGTTGATTAATAAATTACATGACTGGGTGAGTTATGCTGAGAGTTTCAAGACAACATGTGGCATTGGTTCTTTATCCCTTTTCTTTTGTGCCCTCAAATCTGAGCATTTACACTACACTTTGTTGCACAACTGAAGCTAATGGTATCTTTTTTCCCCTAAATTGCTTTATGATTATCATGCTATGCAAGTAATCTAGTCCTGGATCTTTTCATTTCCTTTTCCTCACATACTGAAGAATACTGTAAATGGTGGAAATGTCTTTCTGATACTTTAAATGCTGGAAGTAGATGCCCCAGGGCTTAAATTTCAATGATTAAATGCGTCAACTTTTAGTTTTGTGTCCTTTCATCTTGAAGTCCTGCACTTTACTAAGTAAAGCCTTTTTTTCCCTTCATCGTGCCATGGGGACCAGATGTTATGAGAAGAGTCATTAGTCAATTGATTATTTTAAAATCTTAATCTTACAGCACATCCATAGGTTTTATAGACAGTGCTGCCAGATAATTCTTTTGAGAATGCTGGGCATATATTTTAATAGTTTCTGTTTTGGTAAACATGAATTGCCTGAAATCAAAAGAGGCTACAAATGTTATGTTTCTTAACAAGTCATGGAATTGCCTTATTTTCATTTTCACTCCATCTTAGCGTAAGGTTGACCTTGGCCTAAACAGCTAATCCTGTAGTATTGAGAATATGTCTTTTAGGCATCTGGTTAATCTGTGGGCATCAATTTATCACCTTATGACCAGAATTTGTTTTTTCTAAGGTGTTCATAATGTATCCTTTATTTTTGGATGGAAAACAGTGGTCTCTAAATGATCAATTATAGACAGATAAACAGAAGTTTGCAACAAAACGTAAATTGCACACATTATCACAATACATTGACACTTCAAGTCATATGTCAGTAATCACAGGCATTGCTCTATTTAACATTTATCAACTTACTGAATATTGATGTTTCTTGTCCAGGGTGAAAATGCGACAAAAGAGCCTCTAAACCATGAGGGTTTAAATTTCACCAAGGAAATATTAAGTGCCAGTTCATTTTCACGACAGTTGGCAGAACAAATGACACTTGCCAAGGCTTATGTCATTATAGCAAAGGAGCACAATAATCTTCATCTTGCTTGGGAACTGAGTAATAAGATTAGGAGTTGCCAACTTTTGCTTTCTAAAGCTGCCAAGAGAGGGGAGTCCATAACAGTAGAAGAAGCTGAGCCGATAATCAGTAGCTTATCATATCTCATTTTCAAGGCACAAGACGCTCATTATGATATTTCAACCACCATGATGACAATGAAATCTCATATCCAAGCTCTAGAAGAGCGAACAAATGCAGCAACAGTTCAAAGCACACTCTTTGGTCAGTTGGTGGCTGAGGCTTTGCCCAAGAGTCTTCACTGCCTGAAAGTAAAGCTCACAAATGACTGGCTTAAGCAGCTCCCCCTCCAAAACCATGTGGAGGAGAAGAGAAATTCCCCTCGAGTTATCGACAATAATCTCAACCATTTCTGCATATTTTCAGACAATGTGCTTGCCACTTCTGTGGTGGTCAACTCCACAATCTCCAATGCTGACCATCCAAAACAGCTTGTCTTCCACATAGTGACGAATGGAATTAGCTATGGATCCATGCAGGTTTGGTTTCTAACTAATGACTTCAAAGGGGCCACTGTAGAAGTGCAGAATATAGAGGAGTTTACCTGGTTGAATGCTTCTTATGCTCCTGTTATCAAACGGCTCCTTGATCAAGATTCAAGGGCCTACTACTTTGGGGCATATCAAGATATGAAGGTTGAGCCAAAACTGCGGAACCCTAAGCACATGTCTTTGCTCAATCACCTCCGGTTTTACATCCCTGAGGTCTATCCACTTTTGGAAAAGGTTGTCTTCCTTGATGATGATGTTGTTGTCCAGAAGGATCTGACCCGGTTGTTTTCTTTGGATTTGCATGGGAATGTAAATGGAGCTGTGGAAACCTGTCTTGAAGCATTTCATCGATATTACAAGTATATCAATTTCTCTAACCCAGTCATCAGCTCAAAATTCGACCCGCAGGCATGTGGTTGGGCATTTGGAATGAACGTTTTTGATTTGATTGCATGGAGGAAGGAAAATGTGACTGCGCGGTATCATTACTGGCAGGAACAGAATGGTGATCAGATGCTGTGGAAACTGGGAACACTCCCCCCTGCCCTTCTAGCATTTTATGGACTGACCGAGACACTTGATCGGAGATGGCATGTGTTAGGATTGGGATA
The DNA here is from genome assembly GCF_000002775.5 of Populus trichocarpa. Classification (NCBI taxonomy): domain Eukaryota; kingdom Viridiplantae; phylum Streptophyta; class Magnoliopsida; order Malpighiales; family Salicaceae; genus Populus; species Populus trichocarpa. The sequence goes on from NC_037296.2 coordinate 7,829,733, forward strand.
TGACATGAACATTGATGACAGGCTGATTGACAGTGCTGCAGTTATTCACTTTAACGGGAACATGAAACCATGGTTGAAATTGGCCATTGGCAGATACAAGCCTCTTTGGGAAAGGTACATAAATCAGAGCCACCCGTATTACCAAGATTGTGTCATTAGTTGAAATCTGCTACTTTTTTATTATTGATATTTATGTGATCTTCGATGTTCTTAAACAGTTGACCTAGGATCGCATTGTTGTAGAGTCAGAAATAGAAAATTTTGGCTTTATTAGGAGCTTTACCTTTTGTTTTTTATATAATTTTCTCTTTTAATATAGTTTCTTAAAAGAAAAGGAACGAGTTTTATACTAAACAAAATTAAATCTACTAGGGTAAGAACTGTGAAGGATTCAATTTTGGCTGATGGGGTTTCCTTTTCCTCTTCTGCAAGCTGTAGAACTATTTGTTCCTCGGCAATTCCTGTAATAAATTTTCAGCTCTTATGAATTATATTGTAATTGGATACAGACATTTGATATGCTGACTTGTCTTAATTTACGCAACTATATGTGGATTCTGTATCAGAACTTGAGGGTCTGGTTTTCCCTTAGTAGTAAAGCTCCTCTAGACATGAAATGTTCACAGCAGCGTGGTTGATCTAACTGCAATGGTCCAGGATGATCAGACCTGCAAATTTCTTCCATCGGTAATTGGGCTGCTAAATCATTTAAATGTTTAAAATCTATCAGCTTCTGAGTGCCAGGCGAAGCTTCTCAGGAACCTTTGTCTTTGGCCAGATGAAAGGTAGTTTTCATCTTGCAGCTGATACAGGTATTGTTGCAACTTGCAAGTGAGAAGCAGTTGTGCACTTGGGAAGTTTCCATGTGATTCTTCGCGATAATCTTGAAGCAAACGAAGGAAAAACCAGAATATCTGGTTTAGTAGACAACACTCGTAATGCGACTGCACCAGGGGTTCATGTTGTGAGGAAACGTTGAAACCACCCCCGAAGGTGACCACCTTCACCATAGAACAAAGCACCATCACCGCTGCTAGTTAATTGTTATGGTCTAACCTTATTTACCATACCAATTATAGATCGTAAACACAGCAATGATCCCTTTTTGGGTTTTACCTTTTCTCTTCACCAGCCTCAATCCTTCACATGATGACTTCGGTATAAAGACGAATGAATGCCAACAGGTGAGCCCCGTTAAACCATGTCTTTGTTTTAGCCTGAACGTTTTCACATGAAAAATAGACCATTGTGGTTCACTAAAATAAAATCAAAGAATTGTTTTGAAAGTAAAAATGTAGCAAAATAATATTGGTTGAAAAAGTATTTTAAAAATAATATAGTTTAAATAAAACTAGTGATCCCTAATCACGGTTACATAACAAAATTGCAATTCAGAATCATGTGTTCAATTAGTACAAAACCTAGCCTTTTCTTCTTCTTCCTCTAATAGTCGCCTTACATCTCTATAAAAAAAAAAAAAAAGAGTTTCTCCACCCCCAATTCATCAAAAACAACTATTTATTCTTCACCGAGACACCAAAATCAGATCCCTTTCGTATCCATGCATCTTTGTAGTGTTTTTTTTAAATAAAAAAAAAACACGAGCCCAATCTCCCCCTTTAGTTTCCATCAAGGTAAAAACACTACATTTCTCTTAATTATATGAATTTCATTGTTAAATTGTGAGATTTTTAGTTTTGATTTATTATTGTTTATGTGGTGTTTGATAACTGGGTATTTGGTTGGAATTAAGATAATTTAGAGTAATTAGATATGTTTTTATGCAATTGATGTGATTTATGATATCAATTAGGTCAGAATAGATAAATTAAGGTTTGCAAATTAAAACAATTAGGGTTTGCGTTGAATTTCAAGATAAATTATCGTAATTGGAGACTTTGTTTGAACTAAGATAATTTAGGTTTTAATTAATACAATTATGTATATTTTCATGCAATTGATATTATGAAGGTTAAAATCATAGCAATTAGAGTTTGCGTTGAGTTTTGGGATAAATTACTATAATTAGGGATTTTGCTTGAATTCAGATAATTTAAGTCTGAATTGATGCAACTAGATATGTTTTCATGCTATTGATGTTATGAATGTGGAAATCATAACAATTAGGGTTTGTGTTGAGTTTTGAGATAAATTACTATAATCGAGGATTTTACTTGAATTGAGATAATTTAAGTTTTAATTGATGCAATTGCTATTATGAAGGTCAAAATCATAGCAATTAGGGTTTGTGTTGAATTTTGAGGTTTGAATATAGTTTTGGGATAAATTGTTATTATTGGGGATTTTGCTTAAATTGAGATGATTTAAGTTTTAATTGATGCAATTAGGTATGCTTTCATGCAATTGATGTTATGAAGGTCAGAATCTAACAATTAGGGTTCGCGTTGAGTTTTGGGATAAATTGCTATAATTGAGAATTTATCTTGAATTGAGATAATTTAAGTTTTAATTGATGCAATTAGTTATGTTTTCATACTATTAGGTCAAAAATCATAGCAATTAGATTTGCATTGAGTTTTCGGATAAATTGTTGTAATTTAAGTTTTTGTTTGAATTGAGATAATTTAAGTTTTAATTGATGTGATTAAGCATGTTTTCATGCAATTGATTGAAATTGATATTCTTCTTTTACTAAACATATCTTCCAACTTGTTTATTTTATGTCATTATGGTGGTATTATTGTTCCTAATATGAACAATAGCATCACTTATAATGACGGAAGTATTGTGTTTTACAAATATTATATATGTGTGTGTGTGTGTGTGTGTGTGTGTGTGTTTTGTTGAATACAACTAGAGATATGTCATTTACAAATATCTATAGTTGTATTCAACAACACACACACACACACACACACATATAATATTTGTAAATGACATATCTCTAGTTGTATTCAACAAAAAACACACACACACACACACACACACACACACACATATAATATTTGTAAATGACATATCTCTAGTTGTATTCAACAAAACACACACACACACACACACACACACACACACACACACACATATAATATTTGTAAATGACATATCTCTAGTTGTATTCAACAACACAATACTTTCTTCATTATATATATAGTAAACAATAGTATCACTAGAGGCATGTACAACTCGAATTGGACTTAAACATGGATAGATCTTGAGAGATCAAACTGCATGATTGTTCAACGTTGATGATGACACTTTTAAGATACACACCTATAAACTAGGTGGCTAAAAAGAAAATCAATGATTGGGTTAAGTTGGTTGAAGAGATATGCACATGTTGTAAATGACATAGTTTTCATTAGCCTTGTTCACACATTCTTACATGTTGTGCAAAAATCATATTGATTTTATCCAATTCATTGATCCGTATTATAATGTTCAGTTGTATAGAAAGGCATTTGAGACTCATTCCATCCTTTACTTGACAAATTAAATTGTAGTGAATATACTGGTTCTCGAGTAAAACCAAACCCTTCTAGATGTAAAACTGGTTGGGGTTGCAAAAAGTCCACTCAATTGCATAATGTGATGGATGCAAGGGAGGGAAATTTCTAAAATAGATGTGGCATACTCGGTCAGACAGGGCATAATAAGAAAGCTTGTGAGTATAGACAACATATGTATCTAATTATTACAAGTTAACATTGTATGTTATTTGTTATTATATAATGAGATGTTATGTTTAAAGTTAAATCTTGTATTATATTATGTTGATCTGATATAATATATGTGTTATAGGTATAATTGGATATGATGTCATCTACACGGGGATCTACTTCATCTGTATATAAAGGCCATTTATGTATTCGTGGTGCTAATGCATCTAGTTCACAAGAAGTGCATACATAAGGTGATGGAGATCCATATTATATGCCTCCCAATCCTATTGAATTTTTCATTCTACAGTTCAAGATATGCATTGATTGAAGGACATATGGATTAAAATTGTGAGTTGTTTTTTATATATTATAAGATATTGTAAATACCATGCTAATTATAAGCTCAAAATCACTCGACAAATAATTCATGTTGGTAAGTTTTTTTTTTTTAAGGATGATGGTAAGATATATTGCCAATTCCCAAGTCAATGAAGCTTCCAGATCCTGTGATCTTGCTTATCGTGCAGACAACTTTTTATTTTGTTACATGCCTACAACATATTAAGTTGGATCATGGATTGCTTAGAGCACTTATTAAGCGATGGACACATGAGACTCACTCCTTCCATCTTTGAGTAAGTGAGATGATGCCTACATTGCAGGACATTGTTGTTCTACTTAGCTTGCCTATATATGGGTGAGCAGTTACTGCCGTAGAGATTCAGGATAAGGTCACTTTATGCAAGCATACATTTGAATAAGCGTCCCCCTTATAACATGTTTAAGGGGCACTCTTTGAAGATGAAATGGCTTGAACATAATTTTTCTTTATTACTTCATGAGTATGACAAAAAGATCTTGCGATGGTATGTTAATGTGAAGTAATTGTATAGTATGTATATTTACTGTATTAATAATTGTAATGAAAATATGTTATGATGCGCATGTATGCTAGAGTGTATATACTTCATATGTTTGACAACATACTATTCATGGATCTTAGCGAATGCATGCTCCATTATTCTATATACAGTTGCTAGAGGACTTTAACTCTATTTCATGGTATAGTTGGGGGTCAAGCATTCTTGTATGTTTGTACAAGCACCTATGTATTACAAGCATGAAATGATCCAAGCAAGTTGTGGGATATTTGCTGCTTTTATAGGTTTTATAATGAACATTGTCTTTTTATTATTATTATAACATATAAGGTTTGAGTTGCTTACTAATTGCTTGTATTTTTTGGTCATACAGCTATGGGCATGAGAGCATTCCTAATTAGAGCGTCCCTATACTAGTCCAAAACTTGATATGTTTGTTCAGATTTTAGGAGTGGACCTATAAATCCCATTAGAAAACATGTAATATGTTGATTATAATTGTATCTTTAAATTAAAAATTATTTTATTTAACATATTTAATTAGCTTATTGGTTTTAAAAGTTAGGTGATGTGGAAGGAGGTACTTTGAAAATAATCTAACACATGATTTTTTATTTTATCATAGCGAGTAATGTAAAAACAACATTATCAGGTATGAAGATTATTAGTTCATAACTAAACTTATTGGTTTAATTATTTATCATGTCAAAAATGTGTATAGTTAATTGCATTATTGATGGTGCTCGAATAGGTTAAATGGAATCATTATTTGGAAGATGACTATTTATCTATTAGTTGATTCTCCTATTTGCAAACTAGGAAGGGACTTATGGACAACAATGGTCGTAATCATCTTTTTTAAGCTAGTTGAGTTGTTTTTCCCTAATCATGTAATACGATAGTTCAATTGGCGACAACACAACTTGGCTAAAATAGATACAAGTGACGCACTGCATGCCATTAGTCATCGGGGTAGGCACAATAATTATAATTAGATGACCCACCATATCTACTACATAGCGTAATGAGATGCACAGAGAGATGAGATATTTAGGGAGGTGTATCCTATTATTTCAAAAGATTAATACATGGACTGGCATTTGGGTATAACACGCTAAATAATCACACCAGACTTGACGTCAGTTCCTCTATGCGAGGAAATGGAGTATAGGCCACATGGACAACAAATTCAAAATTCCATAAGTATTTGATACTTTTTGTAGTTAATATGTGATGTTAAATGTGTTTTATTTATGGATGAATAATTGTATTTGTTGAATATTAGGCTGGCAACGAGATGGTCAAGAAGTCTTTGCAGATCTTCATAAGCTCAAAGATGATGGACTTGCTCATTATTATATATCTCGTTAGTTCTACTCGTTGCACTATACTTGAGATGGTTGGACAAACATTACATTTAAATTTTGCTATTTTCCTAAATTTTTCCTCCTCTATGCAATTTTGCCTAAACATTTGGCCAATTGTGCTAGAAAGGAAAAATACTTAAAATCGAAGGCATAAAAAAAGAATATAATTATTGTGCATAGCATAAGAAACTATAGAATATGAAAAATACCCTTTGCCATTTAACTTACTTTTCAAAGTCATTTTCAAACAACTTTCTTTGAAAAGGCATCAAAGTGTTGCTTTTTTAGGTGCTTTTTGATGACTTTGATGTGTTGATGTAAAAAAATAAAAAAAAATATGAAAAAAAAATCATTTTGATGCATTTTTAATTAAACACTTTTATACAAATATCATGCACAACATTACTAAACACACATGAAGACTACAAGATGCCATCAATATTATACTAGTCACTCACTAGATTTGTGGGCCCACACTACGCTGTAGGCTGAAACATTTTTTTATCGATTAAAAAAAGATGTTTGAGAGACACAAGCATATTTTAGAGTAGTGAAAAAAACATGACTCCAGGCACAAAAAAAAAAAAAAAAAACTGGTATAATTTAATTAGATGATAAAAAAAATAGTTGATGATAATAAATGTACCAATTTACACAAAAACAAAATCATGGAACCTGAAAAAAAATAGTTACTGAAATAAAAAAAAGGTGATGAAGCTAGTATTGTAGCTAATCAAATGAAAAAAAGAAAAAAAAAAGGAAAAGGAAAAAACATTTTAGCCAACCTAAGCGACCATACCAAATATGCAAGCCAAGTCATGAGACTGGAATAATCCAACGTAAAGCAAAAAGAAATAAAGCCCAAGTGCAACACCAAAAAAATCCAACATAGATGGATGAAATTGAAAAAAAAAATCAATTAAAAAAAACAACTAGTGAATTGGACAAGTGAACCAAACTCTGGACCGATATCATGCAAATAAGATAACCCAATAGAAAGCAAACCAAAAACAATTACGAATTTCAATTCTAAAATAACTCAATGATAAAGGATGAAACATAAAAAAACTTTAAATTAAAAAAAATGATCACAAAAATAACACCTGAGCCAATCTATGTTAACTTTCTAAACTTGTCGTCTAAGTGATAGGACCATGATAAATGAATAGAAAGGAAATTAAAGAAAATCATGGAACACAATATCAAAAAATCCCAACCTTAAAGGATGGAACTGGAAAAAAAGTTCTCAATAAATTTAATATTGAAAGATAAAATTGAAAAAAAAATATCAATTTAAAAGATTTATCAAAGTAAATTCAACAAAGAACAACAAATAAAAATAATCGAGATAACCCAAGTCATTTTCAAAATTAGTAAAAAATTCTATAAAACAAAAATAAATAAAAATAGCATAGTTGAATCTTTAATTGAATAAATATTGAAGGATGAAACTAAAAAAAAAAACATGAGCTTAAAAATAAATAAAAACCACAGCGAACCTCTTAAACCTTAGTTAATCTCTAAGACTCGCAACCCGTAAAATCCTAAACCCAAGATTAATCAAGAAGCTCATTTCTCAACCAATTGAAATAGAAAAAAAATATCAATTCAAGAAATTTTTCAAAGTAAAAAAAATAACAATAAAAAGAATGGAGATAAAATTTGATTAAAAAAAAACAAAAGAATGAATTGTAAAAGAAACTCAACCTAAAACTTTATCTCAAATAAAACAAATAGCAATCAAAAGAATAGAAATCAAATCTGAAAGATAAAATTTTTGGAGAGGGATGAAATTGAAAAAGAATTATAAATGATGGATGATACGTTTCAACCTTGTGATACAACCCAAGCAATGTCAAATTTGGATTTTGGCGTAAACTTTTCTACCGTCCAGTTTTATGTTATTGAACATAACTCCAAATCCAACTGTTGGATCGAGTTGAAACTTTACCAGAAGATTCCAGAGATATTGGTCTATGTTAGGGTAAAGTTTCAGGTGAATCGGTAATTGGAAAGGACTTGCAATATAGGTCAGAACATGCTGTACAACTTTTGTTATTTACTTTATTTTGACTTGTGGACTTCCTATTTGGCAAGGATAATTTTTCTATAAGGATGTGGCAGCTTGTTTTGGTAATTTCCTAGTTCCACAAGGATCTTTAATGAGTTGCAATATAATCTCCAAGTGTGGCAAGGATTCATTAATGTTTCGGCTTATTCATCCTAGCTACACAATGAAAGAAGGGTTGGTGGTATTTAATGACAAATTAGTTATTTTTATTATTTTTTTCATGTTTGGGCTTAATTAATACCTTGTTTTTCAGCTAGGATCCAAGACTTGTTTGGATCACATTATGGGCTTTCAGTTTAGGGTTTTTTGGTCAGTTTTGTAAGTGGACCAAATGAGTCCACTAGGGTAGATCCATTAGGGTTAATTTTTCAAAAACTATTTAAACTCATGTAACCAAAATTTTGGCAGTCATTGATGAATATTACTTCTGAATTTTTCAGTTTTAACGTGTGAGAGTGATTCTTACATTCTTCAGTTCTTGAACGAACTGAATCTGACTTATCGAAGATTAACTGGCTTCGTGGAGTCATTTTTCTCATTCCAATAGTGTTGGTGGCTTGAGGTAGGTTTCCATTGTGTCACACTCCTATCAGACCTATTTCGGCTTTCTAGGATTAAATCTCAATCTTGATTGTGGGTTGCGTGACCACGTGATCATGAGGTTCGCATCAATGAAAATAAAGATTTATATAAATAGACATTAGAGAAGCAACCTATATAGTGGAAATACAAATCTACATAGATAGATATAAATAGTTGTTTGGATTTTCCCAATCCATGGTATAGAAAAGATGCTAAAACAATTTAGCATGGAATAATCTAAGAGATGATACTTATATATTTCATTAAGAATACTTCTCTTCAAGGATAGGTGCCCTAAAACACCAATTGATAGAGATGTGATAGAAAGGATACCCTATGATTTAGCTATTAGATCTATCATATATGTAAAGTTATGTATATGACCATATGTATCTTATGCATTAAGCATAATGAGTAGTTACCAATCTATTCCAGGTAAATTCATTGGAACACAGTTACAAATATTTTTACGTACTTAAAAAGAACTAAGAATGTTTTTATAGTTTATAGAGGAGATGAACTAGCAATTTATGGTTCTTCAGATGCTAGTTTTCAATCAAGCATTGATAATAGCAAATCTCAGTCAAGATATGTTTCTAGTTTAAATGGTGGTACTATGAGTTAGAAGAGTTCTAAACAAGAGACCATAACAAGTTCCACAATTGAAGTTGAATACATCTCTATATCTGAGGTGATAAAAAGGATTGTTTGATCAAAAAGTTCATCACTAAACTAGGTATGGTTCTTAGCGTTGTTGATCTCGTAGCTTTGTACAATGATAATAATAGAGCCATTGCACAAGCAAAAAAATAAAGGTCTCATCAACGATCCAAACATGTACTTAGATAATTCTACTTGATTAAAGAAATCATAGAAAGGAAAGATGTAAAAATAGAGCAAGTACCCACTATACTAACTCGGTAAAAACATGATCATCATATAAAGCGATATTGTATTAGATATATGAATGATTAGCTTTAGTACAAGTGGAAGATTATTATTGTATGTGCTTTATAGTCAATCAGTTAGTTACATGTGGCACTGACTTTATTCATGCAAAACATATTTATTATTAACAAAAGCATTATTTATCTTTAATATTCATTTATGTTTGATTAATTATTCTAGAATAAAGATCAATTCCTCAAGAAAAAAAATTAAAAAGAAAATTAAAAAGTTATTATAATTATAAGATCCTTATTGCATTAAAGCGTTGTTCCTAAATGTTCATGGTCGATACTCCATTAAGACTGGATATTAATTGAATTTATTAAGATTGTGCATATTTTGTTTCTTTCCTTTATAAAAGAAAATAGTTGTTATCATAAGTTAAGATGTAAGAGATTCCTAAAATTAATATATAGGTGTTTGTAAGATGACATGTACACTAAACTAACCCATATAAGAATTTTATAGTGAGACATCTCTTGTTTCTATGAAAAGGCTCACGTGATAATTATATAAATAATCCTTAGACTTGAGATCACTAGGTTATCTTATATAGAAAATGTTATGCTTTGATCCTGACAATATGTTGTCCTGATCAAGGTTAATTAACATGTAGATATTGGGTATAGTATGAATTATTTGAAGGTATTTAAGTGATCAATAGAGGATTCATCATCATAGGAGAATTAGAAAAAATGTTCCATATATTCTTGAATATTATTGATTATGAAATCCTTGTGTAAGGAGGAATGAGATATGAAAAGATATTCAAATCATATTCAAAATATCAATGACTATAGGGTTAAGAAAAAACATGATTTGACGGAGAAGACATACTCAATACTACAATGTTTAAATTAGAACATTCTTAATAAAAAATAATAATTACACTAAGAAACTGATCATTAAAATGTTAGGTCAAACCATGTATGACCTTTTTAATTTTTAGGTGATCGTATCACATTGCTAGACATTGCACTTGATCTTTAAATATAAATCAATCATTTTATTGAGTTGATAATAAATTAAATTGTTTAATTTATTTAATCCTATTTTATTTAAGATTGTGATTTATGTTTATATCAACTTATTAGGGACCTAATGGCTCTCACATATAAGAACAATTGGTCAAAAATTAAATTTGGATGATTAATCAAGTGTAACTTAATTGTAAATAAGTTTTTGAAATTGAAGACTATAAAATAATTAATACATGGAATTACAATTATAGACCTAGAAAAATAAAATAAAGACTTGATTGAATAAATTTCTAAAATTGTCATGAAATAATATATATAATATTTTTTTGAGAACAAAGTGAGATTTTATCATTTATAGTGTTGTTAATAATAAGATGCTAAATAGAATATTATGACTCATATTTTTAGAGAGTGAAGTATGTTATAGAACATATGGTACCAAGAAACACCTAAGAACATTAAAAAAAAAAAAACAGAGATAACACTCAAAGACATAGTGATTCCTCTCTTTTAAAAGGGTTTTAAGAGATTTCTCACTAGTGATTTGTGTGGATTATTGGTCGAAGCTGGAAATTTGGATAATTTGTGATTTGCAACAACTCAACCTTAAAAAAGATGATCAAACCTAAAAAATAATATCTAATTTTAAGGTATTTTTCAGATAAACTCTAAACAATCTTAAATTGTTTAACAAGATCTTTGGGACTCTCAAAGAAAAAAATTAAAATTATCATTTCTGATGTGATAGTTTTGAGAAACCTAATAAAGCATAGAGCTAGAATTGGGTCTTAAAAATATAGGGGTCTGATTGATCTTGGGATTGAAATGTTTAAGGGTTGAACTAAGCCTGAGTAAGAGATAGAGATTTACTGCCAAAATGAGCATTATGCTAATAACCTAAAGTATATGATTAGAAAGTTCATTTTTCTTTCAAGAAAAAAGGTCAACCGAAAAAGTTCTTAAATGTTTTTTTAAAAGAAAAACATAAAACAAAATGATACCAAACAGTTCCCCTTGAAAAAAAAATTAAAACTTAAATTTTTTACTATTTCTAT